>NC_044311.2:119553257-119855794 GCF_007474595.2 Lynx canadensis
GAGTAGAGAAGCTAGCTGATGGCAGGTAATTGGTACAACTTTTGAGACATTGATAACATGGTTTAATTTAATAATTTTTCTTCTAGCATTTATCCTTAAGATATAGTCAGGAATTCATGGAGGAAATTATATTTATGTATGTTCAGTGTTATTGATAATATGGACTATTAAAAACTAAATTAGCAAGAGTATGTGGTTATTCAAGAGTAGTTATAGCTCCAAAGAATATAGAAAGAATATATTCGTACAACATGCTCATAATATTTATGGTACATTAAGGAATCACAGTTGATATTCTCATTAGAAAAAAAAATAGGAAAGAAAGAAAGAAAGAAAGAAAGAAAGAAAGAAAGAAAGAAAGAAAGAAAGAAAAACTAAAGGTCAGTGCCCCTATAAAATAAATAAAAATGGGAAAGCTAAATTGAAATAAAAACCATCCATGATTTAATATCTGAATATTTTTAATATACTGTTAAGCTAATACATTTTAATTTTAATTAAGAAGATAACATTCATTAACATTGGATTACACCTTGTCCAGAAGTTATTGTAAATCTTACACCTTGAGGTCTGTACTAGACATACTACTGTTCTGAAGTGTGAGACTTTCTACAGAGCGATACTACTCAGTTATTAAAAATGAAGTAACACACATCGATGAAAGCAAGACACGTTAATTTTTTTTCTTTTAAAGAAGAATTCAATATATCTTAAATAGAATTAAAAAAAAGAAAAGGAGGGGCGCCTGGGTGGCGCAGTCGATTAAGCGTCGACTTCAGCCAGGTCACGATCTCGCGGTCCGGGAGTTCGAGCCCCGCGTCAGGCTCTGGGCTGATGGCTCAGAGCCTGGAGCCTGTTTCCGATTCTGTGTCTCCCTCTCTCTCTGCCCCTCCCCCGTTCATGCTCTGTCTCTCTCTGTCCCAAAAATAAATAAACGTTGAAAAAAAATTAAAAAAAAAAAGAAAAGGAAATATCTCTATCATAGAGTTCTACTTTTAGCACTAATATTTTATTTAATATTTTAACCATCAAAGTGTTACCTGGCTAACAACGAGGATCCTTATAATACATTTTTCTTGGAGGACAAGGAGATGGAGTTTATGAGGTGGAGGTAAGGACATTTACAAGACTCTTGAGTCTTCACACATGTTTCAGACATCAAACTAAGCCTGAGGCATCAACAAGTTTACTCTTGGTGTCTATATTTCTATTTATTCTTTTATGTTAAAAAAGCATTTCATTAAAGATTTTGGACAGTTTGTCATGATATAAAACTAGAATTCAAGTATGTGTTTGCATTATGAATTTCAGTCCATCTTGCAATGAGAAGGAAATAAGACGTGAAGGAGTAACACAGCCTTAGCAGTTGGATTCTTCCCAAGACCCCACTTATCCTGGATAAGTATCTAACCTCAGGATCTGAGGTCTGGAAATTCACTTATTTTTTTGAACGAGAGCCATTTATTTGGCACCTATTTACAATGTTAAATTGATTGTTTTACTTTCCAGTCAGCTCGTTATGCATATTGTTTCAGCGTATGGGGACATATGAAGGAATAGATAATAACAAGTTGCAAAGCCAAAAATATTTTCCAAGATCAATGAAAATAGAAATTTGTTCATGTATTTGCACAGGGTGTCAAATAAAGAGATGGGATTTCCCTGTGATATTATACAATACCGATTTTGTAATCTTTTGAAGTTTTGAATTATTAGTGTAACCACAAACTCTTACTTCTTCGAGAATGGTAGCTGAGCATGAAAATGTCTACTGAGACAACAGATACGAATCTTTCTCAAAATAGATCAAAATAAGAAAAAAAAGTATTTTTAAAAACTCACCACAGGGACTTAACGTGTTTTTATTCATGTCACCTAATAAATACACTGGAAATTATACCAAAGAGGGAATTGGAAAGGATATTTGCACAGATGACATATTTCAATATGACGCTTTGGAGGAAAGTGAGTCTGATACAGGTACAACAAGATAAGAGAAATTTATTTCCATATAGCCACCTATCTGAATGGAATTTATAATTAACTGGATATCTCTTTGCTTTCTCATATATTTCCTTATCAGTTTCACTTTTCTTGCAAGGATACTCCAGATGTTCAAGAGGCATTCACTATTTAAATTCCTTGATTTCAAGTGCTCTGTAACCTTTTGAATAAATTAACTTTTGAGTCAAAATTTATCATGCTATTCTCAGTCTGATTCTTTCTAAGTTTGGTAGAAATAGTTTGGCTGCCTTTTCGTTATTCAAGCATGAAAGAACCACATTTTTCATACTTTCAGACATATTTGGAAAGATTCTCCACCCTTGGTTAACTCAAGCTTAAGCACAGAATGACAAGCTGATATCTGTCTACTGGTTCCTCCAGCTGCCAATCTGTTACTAGGGCCCACATTGATCTCAAGAGACTGGGGAAGGAGGATGGAACAAGGGTAGTGTGAATATGAATTAATCCTAGCAGAAAAATGAAAGCAATGGGAATAAGAAAACTTGGAATGTATGTATTGGGGGAGACTTTTGATCTCTCATTTTTTTCCCTCTCACATGAGAAATAGAAAAGGCAGGGTCATATCACAAGTGAGAGACTCTGAGTGCAACTTTATTTGATTAATTTCCAAATATGATTTTGCAGGAAAGAGTAGGAGTTCGTAGAAAGGGAATATGAGTAACGTGGGAACAGTAAAGTTTAGTTCCTAGAGTCAGGATTTTGGTTCATTACAGTCCTGAATAGAAAAGGCAAAATTCACGAAAATAGAAAAGCAGCATATGCAGCTTTTCTCTTTCAAAAATAATAAAAAAGAGGAATATGTGATCCTAACTTGGACAGTTTAACTTTGATTCCTCAACTCATTCAATAATCAAACTGATACTACCAAAAAAAAAAAAAAAGAGTAAACACCAAGATAGTGTAAACAGTGAGGCTCTGTGAAGAATAAATTGAGTCCAACTAATTTAATTTTCTATGACACAATGGTAAGTTTCACAATAAGTAACAGTAGTGCTATCTGTACAAAAGATTTGTTTCCATCCAAGATGGCATTCTATCACAAGTAAGACTTAAAAACGAACCTGTTGAACACATGTCATGTTTCATGAATTCTAGTCTAAAATCATTGTTATTTCACGAACAGTATGATTAAATCACATAATATCTATTATTTTATGTCCAAATGTGTTTAAAGGAACTGATTGATTAAGGGGCTATTAGAAATAAAATGCATAAAGAAAAATTTACAACAGTTCAGAACACCACAGTTAGGAGATGGTGTCAGCAGCCGACGAAGTTTTGACCGCATTAATCGTTGAGAATGAGACTTGTGTGTGAAAGTTTTGTCTGCATTCATTTCTTCCAATTATAATGCAAGGGAAGGTGAAAGAAATTTTTTTTCTGTTAAAATGTAGTTTTCCCCTAGGATGCTCTAGTGGTTCTAGACAAACACTGAAATAGGTAAGCATTTCGAGGTATGACTATCTTTCACTTCTCGCTTCTTGGAAACATCTAAGTCATTTTATTGGAGTGAATATGGGTTTGAATTCCTCTCTTCTGAAGTTCGGAATCGAAGTGTGACCACATCTGTGCATTGTAACAGTACTATTTCGGAATTTATGTTTTCTTGAAACTATCCTCTGCTTAATTTTGTATATATGTTTAAAATGTAGGAATTTATAATGTATACAGTATCACATTTTAGTATTAATGGAAAAGATATTATACAGCAGTGATTCTCAGGTCTCTTCTACCCCCAAGAGGCTTCAGGAAAATAGTTTTGATGCTTTAGTGGTAATAGTCACTGGAAGGAGGGAGCTACTGGCATTTATTGAATGGAGGACAGAGATGCTAAATATTCTGTAATGCATAGGACAGACTCTCAGAACAAAGGATTGCCCCTCTCCAAATCCAGTAATTCCATTGTGAAAGACTGAAGAGGTATTCCAACCAATTTTCATACTCAAAAATGTGCAGGCTTCTTTTACCTTATGGCAGATATCAGATGACTTACAGCAAAAACTGGAAGTTTTCTAGAAGGATAGTCTTTCATGGCCAATCCAATTAAATAACAGCAAATATCAATTTGATAACAACCAGACACTTTTACCTCAGCTTGAGGTTAGCAATCCTTTCCATGTACTGCCTCAAGTGTTCTTCTCTGAAGGGGAAGGCAATCAAGTAGCTGTTGACCATTGCGTTCAGGAGCTGTTCTCATAGGGATATATTTCAATCCTCTTCAGAAGATACTTTGCACTGATTATGTAGCAAAGTCTCTTTGGACAAAAGCCGTAGAAACTCTCCACAGCTGAGGAGAGCTTGGCAGGAAATAAGAGAAAGAGGAAAAAATAACTCTTCTCTGTTGGGATATCATATAGTTGTTGAACTTTAACCACTTTATGGATGAGGACACTGTCCCATCATTTCCTGACGTTCTCTTCTGCATCTGGAGGAATGATAAGCAGCTCGCTAATATTTCATAAGAAGTAACTCCTAGATTGACAAATTCTCAAAATAGAATTGATAATTAACCCATTATGAAACTGTGTTCGTGTGTGTGTGAATGAGTAGAGCATACCATTTGGTTAGCATTACAACTACCTTAGTTCTCAATGAAATTTGAAATTTCCTTGTAAGTCAAGAGATAGGAAATATCAGTAGACATATAAAATATAATAGAGAAATAAAAGACAAAGTATTCATGGATAATATTTACCATATTTGCTCTATATTACATGACAGTAAAGTGAGGGGCCAACTGTGAGACGATTTACTAAGAATGACATTGAGAACATCCTGGGCCATAAGCAGTGTACTTCTTAGCAATGGTGTTTTAAGGAAGCAAATATCTTCATAGAAAAGATAGAATGTTAATAAAATATTTCTCTTAAACTCTGATTACAGTCTTAATAAATTCTTGCCTATTGTGTCTTATTATAAGCAGATGTGGAAAGTTCAGAGAATATCAAATGAAATTTAGGAGGTAAACGAGATTAAGATTAAGATGCTAAGAATATACTTTTCTAATTTGGTAATACTATCAAAGCAAAGGAGAGTAGGAAGTTTCTCAAATAGAAAAAATTTTAAAATGGTAAGTTTGAAGTTGCTAATATCCTTCTAACTTCAAGCACAACAACAAAAAGACAGGCATACATTTGAAATTAAGCAGGACAGTAATGTAGTTTCTTTAGTTGGTGAATTTTCCTTTCTACTTTCTTCGAGCATCTCAAAATTCATTTTATCTGGGAAAAACATAAAAAGCATCCATAGAGAATTTTGGTTATTCCTATCAAAGTGACACCATCAATAGATCTTTCAGGAAAAGATTAGCTAGATTATATCTATGGTTTTTCCTCACTAAAAGTTCTTCCTTTGAGATGAAAGAATGAATGGGGTTTTTCCCAGCTGTTGGTAAATTGATATGCAGTAAGGATTAATTTTCTTAGGATGATTATAGAAACAATCTAAACACATTAAGGGAGCAAATCCAAAATATTAGGAAAAACAGATTATATATCAGCTATTGAAGCAATAAGATAGGCCCCCATTAAAATGTGAAGTTTTCTGCTTTTCCCTTTTCAATGACACTGAGGTAGGCCTGCTTCTTTAGCCTGAAACCAAAGTGAAAAAGATGTGTGCAGTAAGCAGGACTGCACACGATTCCACCTACATTTAAATTGTGACCCAAAACTCATTCAACTTTTTGAGGTCGTTATCTTAACAGAATCTAACAAAAGCTATCACATATCTCGATAAGTTCCTAGGACAATGTGTGACATTCTAGGAGATCAGTTCGTGTTGGTGAAGTTGTTGTCATCATCATTTTGTTGTTATTCATAGTTGCTGGATTTTAAGCCTTCCTGCATCCCAAGAAATGGAATTGTTGGACCTTAGGGCTCTGCTTATGTATATTAAGATAGTAGTTACATAGATTTGGGAAACCTGTGCTTATATTGAATACTAGCAGGCAGGAAACAATCCCTAAGGGGGATTACACAGTAGACTGTCTAAAAAAATAGTCATATGCAGTTTGGTAGGTATAAATGAATAATCTGGACCTTAACTTTGGTTTGGGGGGCTGGGTAAGGGAATTCTAGCTAAGCCTGGAAATCAGAGGCTACTGATATGTTTTATCCAATTGTGTCTCCTGGCCTAAGAATAAACAGTAGAAGTTGCTAAAGTCAAATAGGAACCCCAAGAATCTCTGGAAATCATGGAAGGGATTGAGGGTTCAAGTCAGATGCTGTTAGTGGCTTCAGTGTGACTACAAACTCTTATTTATGGTTATGCACTACACAGCTTTAACTCAGAATGTGAACTGTTAATATTTCTCAAGTGCCATTTATCCAAAACTATTCTCAAAGAGCCAAAAGATAGTAGTAACAAGATAAAAAAAAAATCCTAAGAAGACGGTATTTTCTGAGATTAGAAGAAACATTTAGTTAGAAAATATAAATGGGTATGTATCATTATACTTCCTAAAAGATTCATCAGAAGGATTGTTTTTTCTGAGGTTATATGATAAGGAAATCAATCCATAAATATTTATTAAATGCCTATATGATAGAATGTCTAGAAATTAAAAATGTCTCAGATACTGCCCCAGGACACGAAGTGCCTATAATCACAGTAGATGAGAAAAATACTTCAAAAATACTTATTTTTATTTTATTTATTTTTATTTACTTTTTTAGCATGAAATTTATTGTCAAATTAGTTTCCATACAACACCCAGTGCTCATCCCAAAAGGTGCCCTCCTCAATACCCATCACTCACCCTCCCCTTCCTCCCACCCCCCCATCAACCCTCAGTTTGTTCTCAGTTAAAATACTTATTTTTAAACACATCATTGGCAATGCCAAAGGTATAGCATAAACAGTAAGAACTATAAGACTTCAGAGTGCTGTCTATAGTGTGCTATTATGATTGAAGACATGTTTTAGTGTTTTGTAAGCATAGGTATAAAAAGGATTTATCTACTTGAAGTGAGCATATCATTCATAGAATCAAGGACCTGAAGAGTCAAATTTATGTTCATATGTATGTATGTAAGTATGTAGGTAGGTAGATATGTATTTTGTTTGGAATTATAGATACTTGTAGATATTTGATCAAATAATCTGTTTATAGAAAATTTTTAGAGATGACTCTGAGATTTCTGCTCAGCAACCCCGTGAGAATCATCCTACATCTAGTATAATTTATTTACACGACATTTTAAGTCAATAAGCTCAAGTTTTCCTAATTTGTAAGAAATTCAGAAAAACAGAAGACCCCCTCACCCAACTGATTCTAAAGTCATACCTTTCTGATTCTTTTGCCTCATTCCACATCCCATCAATACAAACATTCTTGAATACAAACAAGAAAGAGAGAATGAGGAAGATCACTAACACATGATAAGTTTGAGGAGGAGAAATAAGAAGATAAAGACCCATTAGGCAAAATGGAATGTAATGAGAACTCTGTAAAAATTCAGGCTTAAATGAGTAAGCAAGATGATGATAGTATAAAATTAAATCGCAGCACCATTTCATCTAAGCTTTTCTAAAAATGGGCAATGAAAAAATTAATGAAGTCATTCTCCTCTCTTCTTTGAGATCTTTTAGGAACCAAACTTTTTTCACCTATTTATTGACATCTGGATGTTGACCTACTAGGGATTACAGAGCGTATCTGTTGTTGAGGTAAAGCTGGATGCCATTTTTACCAGCTCAGTCTGATGCTTTCTCTAATTTTCTGTTTAGACAAAAATTTCAGTCTTCTTGGTCAAATGAAGATTAAGGATTATCAGAAAGAATATTCTATTCTTTTCTAAAGTTTATACGGCATGTTTTACTGATAATGAAAAGTATAATTAAATCATGATTTAATGTATGTTATGTATGTTATGTATGTTATGTATGTTATGTAATGTATGTTATGTATGTTATGTATGTATGTTATGTATGTATGTTATGTATGTATGTTATGTATGTATGTTTAATGTATGTTATGTATGTTATGTATGTTATGTAAGTGCACTGTACCCACTTTTAAATGTAAGAGTATATAATGGAAATTTTCTGATCTTGTTCTGCCATCTAGTGGTACACTTCATAGTTTGTCCTTTTAAACAGGCCAGAGTAGTGAATTGGAATTTCAGATTTCGGTCATTTAATAAGTAAAAAGTTGTGAGTAAACAGAAATAGAAATTCAGTGTGTGGTACTTTTATATTACCTACTCGGTTGCAAGGTTTTTGAAGGCTTCTTTTGCTTTCTACAAAATGTAAAACTTCAGTGTTACAATAAGCTAGATATGGTTATTGCTCTACAGTCATAATCTCCCAAGTACCAAAGGCACTAAATGTCAGATATTATAATGTGAGGTTTTACAATTCTAACTAGCTATCTCATATTGTTTCATTACTTAACAATTGTACAGCCCTTACCATGTGGCAGGTGCTCTTTTGAAGCACCTGTACGAAGACTGGTTCTATTATTTATGTACGTATCTTGAATAAAGACGTTTTTGGCATTGTTTTTTTTTTTAATTTTTGTTAACATTTATTTATCGTTGAGAGAGAGACAGAGTGCGAGCAGGGGAGGAGCAGAGAGAGAGGGAAACACAGAATCAGAAGCAGGTTCCAGGCTCCAAGCTGTCAGCACAGAGCCCCACTCAGGGCTAACTCACCAACTGTGAGATCTTGACCTGAGCTGAAGTCAGACGCCCAACCAACTAAGCCACCCAGGAGCCCCTGGCATTGTGAAATATTTGTTGTCTTAACACTCACTTTAAAAAGCAATTGCCTCTAAAAACCAGAAAAAAAATATTTGAAGTGATTTCGAAGTATACAATTCAGAAGTATAGACTGGCTATTAACTGCACATTCAAGCTCTTCTTTCTGGGATAGAGTCTGTTCTTCAGTGAAGGGGAAGCAGCAATGAAAGCAGGTGTAAGTAGCTTCAACATAAATGACATAGAGAATACCATGCTTTTTTTCTAAAATAAAATATATCCAAATGAAAAGTTAAGTAGAGTGAAAATGCTCATCATATATAAGGATGACATTGACAAGTGAATATATTTCATTTGAAATGTTTGTTGAGTAGAAAGAGCGTGTTTTTACTCCCCAAACCTCTGCCAATACACTTTCTTTTGTGAACAAAGCCTGCTGTATCTGAAAAACACACTGGGTCTTCACTATAGTCTGTAGCTAGGAGGAAGAACTGTTCTTAATATAATGAGAAGTGACTCACACAAATGTTAAAATTTCCTGGAACATGGAGACAATTAATATCACACTACAGACAAAAAAGTAATTCATTATTAAAAGAACATAAACACATGGCTTAATATTGGCAAAAAAAGAGAAGTAGACATATAGATGATTATCCACTTTCTTGAGAACGATCAATTCCCTCATGACTCGTTACTTTCTCTACTTTTAATTTGGAAAATGACTATTCTACTTACACATAATTAATAATATTTTACACCATCATATGACATCCTGAAAGAAAAGCACAGTTTTTATAAAACTATATGCACAAACAGATGAGATACTCATTTTGATGTGATAATCTAGTCAACATTTTCTGTGGAAAGTTCTAGTGTTCCTGAGAATACCCAAAGTGAAAATGCAGATGTAAGGCGATTGAAAGTTGTGCAATGTTTCTCAAGAACATAGCAAAAATAGTTGTAATCACTAATAAGTTCAAAATGAAAAATAAAACAGCTGATTTGCCATGTTTCACTTTACACTCAATGCATAAAATCTTACCGATGGGCACGAGGTTAGGCTTACAACTATTTGATGTAGATCTTGTATCAGCAGATTTTAATTTAGGCTGGCAGGGTCTCATATATATTAGTAATTATGCATAGATTGATGCCATCTAATGTATTTATTTGAATGTAAAGATCATGTATCTAAAATATAACATATTTCCAAAAGTGTTTTTCCAAAATTGTATTCTAAAATAAAAATTGTTTTCCTAATTGGTAGTACTTACTTAACATCTTACTTATTTTTATGGCATCTTTATTCTATTGTTGTTAGCAACCATCAGATCATTTGAATAAAAATAAAGCATTATTCTACCTATAAAATTGTTCTACAAATGTCAAAATGTAGTTGCTATAAAATATGGCATTAGTAGGGGTGCTCGGGTGGCTCAGTTGATTAAACATCAACTCTTGATTTTTGGCTCATGTCATGATCTCGCAGTTCGTGAGTTCGAGCCCCGTATTGGGTTCACTTTGAGCGTGGAGCCTGTTTGGGCTTTCTCTTCCTCTCTCTCTACCCCTCCCCTGATCGTGCTCTCTCTCCCTCAAGATAAATAAGTAAACTTTTTTAAAAATATGGAATTACTAGGCATATTGCAGACTCAGTGAAGCAAATCCTCTCATCAGACATCAGACTGCTTAGGAAACATCCTATCTGATGCCATCTTCTCTGCAGGAAGCAGCCTTTAACCATTCTTACAGTACTAATCATTCTTAGAAATGTATTTGCCAAGGCAAAGTCACCTATTTTCTGCTTTTTGGGTAAATCTGTCAAATTCTTTTGTGAAATGTACTTTCTAGCAGCAAGATTTCCAAATTGAAAGTATATCTACATATCAATACTGCTTTCTTTTCTACAATTATTTAAAAGTACATTTAGCTTTAAAAATAGAGCAATGGTTTGCAAAGCTGTGGGAATGACATTCTTACCCAAGGCTGGTGTAAATAAAATTAGCACAACTTTACATATGTTTTTTTCTGATTATAATATCTATTTTTGACATATAAAATACATATGTACAAGGAACTAAAAATAACATTTAAAAATATGTGCATTCCTATCAGGTCTATGTGTATATGTATCATATATTTATAAATACCTAAACCATATATATAGACATATATGCAATCATACATATGTAACTATATATATAAAACCATATTTATGATATATATGATTACCATTTTTTTAGCTAACAAAGACTATCTTTTAGCTAACTAAAACTATTGTTTTAACTATCAAAAAAAATTTATATATTTTTTGCTTCAATAATATTTGTTATAGAATATTATGTAACTTCTTTCCTAATCTTTAGGTAACTGACCTTTATTGTTGGATTTTTCCTATTAAAATCAATAAATAACTCCACATATTTTAGCCTATTCATTATTGTTTTTACAAATGCCTAATAGTCAAGTTCAATAAAAAAGGCATTTTGAAGATTTGACATGTATTTTCATATTGCCATCCACAAAGCTAGCAAAAACTCTGAGAAAAAATTTCTAAGTAGGTATCAAAAACCTTAATATTTTATGCCCTTTGATTATATATTTCTACTCCTATAAATTTGCCTAAAGGAAACAATCCAAAATTTATACAGTGCTTTAAGGCTGAATTCATTTCAGTGCCATTTATTATGTTGAAATATTGGAAATCATGCAAACACTTGAAAATACCATAATGCTTAAGCAAACTGTGGTAGAATATTCTTTATGAAATATTATATAGTCATTTTCATTACAACAACAAAGAATCTATAATATAAAAATGTAGATATATAATAATAAGTAAAAAATAAGTACTTATAGTATATTAACACTTTTTTAAAGAAAAAATATGTGAATTCCAGAAAATCTACCGAACTAACTTTGGTCATCATTGGATGGTGGGGCATTCAAAATGTACCTTTTATTTTATTTTTTTGTGTTTTTTCAACTTATAAAATTTATAAACAAGCAGGTACTGATGTATCAAGGAAAATGTATTATTAGCTTTATTTTAAAACATTCATCATGCAAATCTACCTTTTTTCAAAACAGAACTATTTGACTCTAGAATTATTTACTTTGGGTGGCTTTAGCAAAAAGGAATTCTAAAAATTGATGTTTACAATGGAGAAGCACTGACTTTGTTCTTCTGATAATTTTTCCTAGATTTGAGAGAACTGATAGATGAACATATCCCAGAACATCTTTCTTCCTCTCTGTTATATGAACATTGAGTAGCTATGACTAGTAATATATATTAGGAAAGGACAAATGTTCTTGTTCAGTGAAGAATGGTCAAGAATGGCCAAGGAAACTACTTATAATTTGCAACAGTAGTTCCTAAACTGCAACCCAAAGAATTCCAAGGGAGATAGTTTTCGTAAAGATTTATGGATTCAAAGTTGTGCCAATATCTACAGGTAAAAATATGTATTTTATATACTTATGTGGTGTAATTGTAAACTCAAGGAAAGGAGCAGTGACAGCATCACAGTAGTATGAACAAATGAAAGAGTGAAAGTTTTGTGACAAATTAACATTAAAATTTTACTTGAAAGCATATTGTTGTTTACTTTCATTACATGTTTTTTCAACCGGTGAATGGTACCATTATAGCTATTCTGCTTTTCCTCTGCAGTTTTGTAGTAAAAACAATGATTCTCAAAATATAGTGATCACATGGAGTGTTCAGTGCCTAACCCAAGAGATTGTGATATGGATGTTTGGGGCAAAATGCATTGATATTAGGCATTCTAGAAGATTCTGGCGCCTGTGATCTTTGGGCCTTGCTTTTGGAAACAGCACTTAAATTCTGGGAACAAGTAGATGATGAAGCTATATTAAAGTTCTCATTTAAAGAAGGGACAGCACCTCCTTAGTCCAATGTAAACATTTCTAGCCTTTTTAGTAAGATGACGTTCAAAACAGGAAGTTGTCACTAAAAACTACAAAAAGTCTGATTTTCTATAGCAATGAGAACTATTGTCCAGAGGGCTAATATCACTTATCAAAACAAGTTCTACGTGTGTGTATGTGCGTACACATGTGTGTGGACACACGTGCGTGCATAAGCAATTGCCCTATGGGGTTCTTGAAAATAAATTACTAAAATTGTTTCTGTTTTGCCTTGTTGTATTATCAACAAGAGGGCACTAAACACATTGTATATTTCCTTTGGGTGTCTCTATTCTTAATTTACTACGAGAGGTAAATAAATACTGAAAGCTGAGTGGTTAGTGTCTTAGAAAATTCTTGAAATTTATAAGTATAGCCACTTCTACAAAACTGCTCAAATAAAATCTTACACAAATAAAGGATCAGGTTGTAATTAAATGTCAGCAACCTCTCCAGCGAGGCAGAATTTAAAGGCTGCAAACACATAATTTTTTGTAGTTATTGCTTCTGAGGTTTCTGTGGTTGTTTGTTTTCTGCCCTCATGTCTTCTCTGCTTTCTTCTCATACTGGCTTATAGCTAGCAGGAGACACTCTCAAGCAGTGATGTGATTTGCCCTTGACCCGTGCTGTGACTGTAGATTTTATAATCTAAGTTAATTTCACTCACAGCAGGGGCTATTGGTAAAGTATTTCAATTCTAAACAGCAAATTGGTTAAACTCTTCAGTTTTGGGTGTCCAAGGGATATTCATGGGCAACTGAGTTTCATAAACCCAGACAAAAGGCTTCTAGTGCCAGTATGACAAATATATACTTTATATGTTCAACTGAGATATGGTGATGCTTATAATATTGAGACTTTGGTTAATTGACCACTTTTATGAGTATTTGTAATCCAAACAATGTCTTAACAGAATATAAGCTTTCCACACAGTGTACTAAATTATAGCACACTGTAAAATACGAGGCATGGGGGCGCCTGGGTGGCGCAGTCGGTTGAGCGTCCGACTTCAGCCAGGTCACGATCTCACGGTCCGTGAGTTCGAGCCCCGCGTCAGGCTCTGGGCTGATGGCTCGGAGCCTGGAGCCTATTTCCGATTCTGTGTCTCCCTCTCTCTCTGCCCCTCCTCCGTTCATGCTCTGTCTCGCTCTGTCCCAAAAATAAATAAAAAATGTTGAAAAAAAAATTAAAAAAAAATACGAGGCATGATATTATACAAATTTCACAAATTTGTGGCATTGCAAATAGCAATGAGGTAAGCGGATAAGGTAAAAACTGGCTCATTCCTAAATGGAGCTTCAAAACAATCTTAATCTAAATTCTTAGATAAGAAAAACTTCTCAGATTTCATAGAACAAGTTCAAATATGAGGTAGGAGAGTTTATATAGAGCATGGAGCAGAGAGCCTGTTAAAGATCGTAATTGTATAAACTGGGTTCTATGTAAAATAGCAGGAAATGGTGGGGACAGTCACAAATTGGTTAATGCACGATTCTTCTAAGGAAAATTTAATTCAACTCAAAGAAAATGAACATTGAAAAAATACCCCTGTGACTACAAAGAAAACATACCTGTGGGCTTCTCTTCGTTCATAAGATAGAGCTCTTCCCCTCCCTCCCCATCCCTTGTAATTTTCCTGCTTTCTGAAAGCCTTTGTTGACTGTTCAGTCTTCCAACTCAGGGACACTGTAGCTCTGTAACCATTTTCAGCTAAGAATGTCATTCTGAACAGAAACCATTGACCAACACATATTAGCATTGAATTATTTAAATTTAGAAGGAGAGTGAATGAACAAACTTGATTTGATATTCCTTGATTCCTGATATATTAGAAGTCATCTGACAGGCTATAGGCCCTTTATTAGTGCTTTAAGAAAACATATGATTTTTTTTTCCTCGTTATAATACATAATTAACATGTTTTTTTGGTAAGGATTTGTTCCCCTGGGTACAAATGCCTGTGCATTCCAGGCTGTGACGCTTGTGCAAAACGTCACCAACCATGTTTTTGGAGTTTTTAAAAAAGTCAGTTGTGTAAGAATACACTGTATCATGAAACTCAATTGTTAGTGAACAAACTGAGAGATAGTTGTGATGAAATTGAGCTTTATGAGCTAATTACAATATATTTATGAGAACTAAGTTCATACTTCAAATATGAAGTGTAGTGGTCTCCTGGAATCTACACCTAACTTCATGATTACATGAGGCAAATTCATACTTGAAAATTTGGGCAAAAAAATTGCATTACCTACAAGTTAAAGTAGACCTAACTGCATAGAGTTTTTAAGGAAGGACAGTACTTTGATATTTCATTTGAATTGTCGATAAAGTTTAAGTCCAGTGAAATGAACTGATCACAGAGAGGCAAAAAACTTTTTGTTTGTTCTACATCAACTAATTTGTTATATTTATGGGGGAAGAAAACATATAATATCTGTTGATCCATTCAAACCATGTTCATATGCAGTGGGAACAGACATTTCAATGGCCTTATAGACTGGAAGGAAATATCTCTAGAACTGGTAGTTTTTTATGGCTACTCTATGAATTTGGTAAATAAAAGGACTCAAAATTCAGTCGATCTACAGACTAAAGTCTCTTTCACAAAGGAGTTAAGTGTATTTTTTTCCAAAGGGCTGAAAATATTTTAGGCTATTTACAATGTAAAAAAATTCTAGGCATAGCAACTTTTTTCTGACTTGTGTGTTTGAAAGTGATACAATTCCAAGATCATTTCATCTCATTTGCTTCCCATCCAGTTTCTATTTTATCTACCCTGTAACTTTTAAATCTTGAATTTTCTTTTGTTTTAACTTTTTTAAAGTTTATTTCTTTTGAGAGAGAAAGAGAGAGAGAAAGCGCGCGCGCTCACGTGTTGGGGAGGGGCAGAGAGAGAGGGAGACCAGGATTCCTAAGCAGGCCCAGTGCTGTCAGCACGGATCCTGATGTTGGGGCACCATCACTGAACTGTGAGACAATGGCCTGAGCCAAAATCAAGACTCAGACGCTTAACTGACTGAGACATCCAGGCGCCCTTCAAATTTTGAATTAATCCCCAGGTGGGACAACTTTAGGCATCATGCCTGTTCTGTTCACCATTATAACCAGCACAGAGCGCATAACACATGTTTGGTGCTCAACAAATATGTGCGGAGTGAATGAGTCAGAAGAGAACATTCTCTCCACACAGGCACCCGGAATAGAGGTAAAATGCTCGACAAGACTGGTCAAATGCATTGACTTATTTTCCCTAAAGGTTTCCCATAAGATAGAATTAAAAATATTTGATAATTAGTCTAGTATATATGGGTCTGCTAGTAGGGTGCCTAGGAGAAACATAATTTTCTTATACAAAATCCATTTTTCACTTTGTGTGTAGTTAAAAAAAAGTGACTTTTGAAAAGTAGATCAAATACAGACATTGATTTCTATGGCCTGTTGATAATTTCTGTACTTAAAAGAGAGCTAGAATAAATAGCTGAGTCATGTATAGGCCTAGGAGAATTTTTACATTGCATTTTAAATTTGAGAGCATATTTGCGAAAAATTTCTTAAGATGTTTATTAGCTAAGTATTGCAACGTTAAATGAAAAGACTATTTTTAAGAAGATTGTAGTATTGGTTTTATGAGGAATGGAGAACTATTAGTTAATGTATTTTTCCTAGTTATCCGTGAGTTAAGAAAAACATATAGTATTTTACGAGGTATTATCCATTTTGAATATGTGGTTGATTTTTTATTCACATAAAATAAATCAGGGGAATGCAGAAAATGTGCTGATGGCTGTTCTTTGGATGTTCATGTTACTGAATATTAATAAAATAGTGTGATCTGGAGGTCAAAAATATTCTTTTTATTTCCAAAACTTTCTAGAGCTGTCTGCATTTTTTATTTGGAAAAAGGAACAATATATGGAAAATATTTAGCTGTTTGGAAAAAACAATTGGCACATAATACATTAGTTACCACACACTGTCATACAATAAAGTGGTTACCAAAACAACATGGTTTAATTTTATTTGTTTGTTATTTGCACATAAATATTTTCCACATGAATAATGTCAAAATATCTTCTGATTCAAGCAGAAACTCACAAAAACCATTTCTTTCTTTTCCACTAAAATCTTAGCATGTAAGATTTACTTAGAAGTTCTTGCTGAAACATGAAAGTAAAGAGAAAGCCTATTTAACCATTTGTTCAGATAAAATATCACAAATCACAGCAGTGCGTTTACAATACTTCTTCCTAGGAATCTCTCTATATTTTTTAATGTTTAAATTGAGATATATGAGCATAAAGTGCACAAGAGTGCACTTTATAGGATTCTGGTGTTTGGAAAGGCAACTGAGAAAAGCGTGGGTTCATAATACAAGAATCTTAACTGAGAAATAATCTACAGGTACTTAGAAATGTATTTCTGCCCTTATTCAAAAATGACGCACTGTCAATATAAGTGCTGCAAAGTATCTTTTTTATTGAATTATAATTGATACACAATATATTAGTTTCAGGTGTACAAGATAGTATATTTGATATTTTTATAACTTACAAAATGGTCACAGGTCTAGTAATCATCTGTCGCCATACAGTTATTACAATGTTCTTGACTATGCTGTATGTTAAATCCTTATCCTATATATTACCTCCCTATGCTGCATATTACATCTCCATGACTTATTTATTTTGTAACTGGAAGTTTGTACCTTTTAATCTCCTTCACCTACTTATTTGCCCTCCTACTCCCCTCCCTTTTGGCAACCACTAGTTTTTTTCTCTGTATCTCTGAGTCTGTTTTGTGTGTTTTGTTTTCAGATTCCACGTATACATGCAATTATACAGCATTTATCATTCTCTAACTTAGTATAATACCCTCTAGTATAATGCACCCTCTAGGTGCATCCATGTTGTTGCCAAAGGCAAGATTTCATTCTTTTTTTATGTCTGAGTAACATTCCATTTTATACATGTGTATGTGTGGGTGTCTATATCCATATATCTAAGTATCTATCTCTATATATGTATCACAACTTTATCTGTTCATCTATTTATGGGCACTTAGGTTGCTTCTATATTATGACTATTGTAGATAATGCTTCATTGAACATAAGGGTACATACATGTTTTCAAATTAGTGTTTTTGTATTATTCATAGAAACACCTAGAAGTGGAATTTCTGGATCATATAGTAGTTCTATTTTTAATTTTTTGAGGAAACTGCAGACTGTTTTCCTTAGTGGCTGCACCAGTTTGTCTTCCCACCAACAGTGACAAGATTTGTCTTTTCTCCACAAACCTGTCAACACTTATTCTTGTCCTTTTGATAATAGCCATTCTGACAGGTATGAGGTGATATCTCATTGGAGGTTTATTTTTTTCCTCTTTCAAGTTTTTATTTAAATTCCATTTGGTTAATATACAGTGCTCATCACACGTGCCCTCCTTAACCCCCATCACCCATTTTGCCCATCCCCCGCCTAACTCCCTCCAGCAACCCTCAGTTTGTTCTCTAGAGTTAACAGTCTGTTTTATGGTTTGCTCCTCTTTTTGCTTTCCCCCATATGTTCATCTGTTTTGTTTCTTAAATCCCATACATGAGTGAAATCATATAGTATTTGTCTTTCTCTGACTGACTTATTTCGCTTAGTATAATATTCTGTAGCTCTATCCATGTTGTGGCAAATGGCAAGATTTCATTCTTTTTGATGGCTGAATAATTAAATAATTATTAATATTACATAAGACATACTATGTATTATTGTGCATTACTGCTATATATACATACATACCACATCTTCTGTATCCATTCATCAGTGGATGGATATCTGGGCTCATCCATAATTTGGCTGTTGTTGATAGTGCTGCTTTAAACATCGGGGTGCATATATCACTTCAAATCAGTATTTTTGTATCCTTTGGGTAAATACCTAGTAGTGTAATTGCTGGATTGTAAGGTAGTACTAGTTTTAAGTTTTTGAGGAGCCTCCCTACTGTTTTCCAGAGTGGCTGCACCAGTTTGCATTCCCACCAACAGTGTAAGAGGGTTCCCCTTTCTCCACATCCTTGCTAATACTTGTTCTCTCATGTGTTGTTAATTTTAGCCATTCTGACACATGTGAGGTGATGTCTCATTGAAGTTTTGATTTGTGTATCCTTGATGATGAGTGATGCTGAGCATCTTTTCATGTATTGGCCATCTGTATGTCTTCTTTGGAAAAATGCCCGTTCAGATCCTCTGCCCATTTTTAAATTGAATTGTTTTTTTTCTGTTGAGTTGTATGAGTTCTTGATTTATTTTAGGTATCAATCCTTTATCAGATATACCATTTGCAAAAATCTTCTCCCATTAAGTAGGTTGCTTTTTTGTTTTGTTTATGGTTTCCTTCACTGTGCAAAAGCTTTTTCATTTGATGTAGTTCAATTTGTTTATTTTTGTTATTGTTTCCCTTACCTAAGGAGACATACCCAAAATAAATATATTGCTCAGACTGATGTTACAGAGATTACTGCTTATGTTCTCTTCCAGAAGTTTTGTGGTTTCAAGTGTTACGTTTAAGTCTTTAATCTATTTTGAGTTATTTTTGTACATGGTCTAAGAAAGTGGTCCAGTTTCATTCTTTTGCATATAGCTGTCCAGTTTTCTCAGCACTTTAATTGAAGAGACCATCTTTTCCCCATTGTATATTCTTGCCCCTTTGTCATAGATTTATTGACCACATAAGTGTAGATTTATTTGTGGGCTCTCCATTCTGTTTTATTGATCTATGTATCTATTTTTGTGCCATTACCATACCGTTTTGATTACTATAGCTTGTATTATAGTTTGAAATCAGGAAGCATGATATTTACAGTTTTTTCTTTCTCAGGATTGCTTTGGCTATTTTTGATAGTTTGTGGTTCCATACACATTTTAGGATTATTTGTTCTAATTCTGTGAAAAATACCATGGGTATTTTGATAGAAATTACATTATACCTGTAGATTGCTTTGGGTAGAATGGACATTTTAACAATATTAATGATTCCAATTTATGAGTGCAGTATCTCTTTCCATTTATTTGTGTCATCTTCAGTTTCTCTCATCAAGTTCTTATAGTTTTCAGAGTACAGGTCTTTCACCTTTTTGGTTACATTTATTCCTAGGTATTTTATTCTTATTTTATCTTTTTGATAGTCTGTTATTAGTATATAGAAACACAACAGGTTTCTAGATATTAACTTTGTATTCTGCAACTTTACTGAATTCATTTTTTCGAATAATTTTTGGATGGGGCCTTTAAGGTTTTCTATGTACAGTATCATGTCATCTGAAAATAATGACAGTTTTACTTCTTTCTTCCCAATTTATATGCCTTTCATTTGTTTTCTTGCCTAATTGTTGTGGCTAGGATTTTCAATGTTATGTTGAATAAAAGTGGTGAGACTGTTTTTGATCTCAGAGAAAAAGCTTTAGCTTTTCATTATTCAGTATGATGTTAGCTGTGGGTTTATCATATATTACTTTTATTATAATGAGGTATATTCTCTCTATACCCACTTGGTTGAGTGTTTTTATCATAAATGGATGTTGATTTTTGTCAGTTGCTTTTTATGCCTCTATTTAAATGATCGAATGGTTTTTATCCTTCATTTTGTTAATGTAGTTTACCATATGATTGATTTGCAGATGTTAAACCATCCTTGCATCCCTGGAATTAATCCTGTTTGGTCATGGAGCATGATCCTTTAAATATATTATTGAATTGTATTTACTAATATTTTTGTAGCATCATTATCTGCTTTTGATATTAGGGTAATGCTGGCCTTGTAAAATGAATTTGGAAGTGTTCCTTCCTGTTCAGTTAAAAAAATAATAATTTGAGAAGGGTAAGCTTTAACTCTTCTTTAAATATTTGGTAGAATTTACCTGTGAGTCATATGGTACTGGGCTTTTGTTTGTTGAGAGTTTTTTGATTACTGATTCAGTTTTATTACTAGCAATCAGTATGTTCATATTTTCTACTTCTGCATGAGTCAGTCTTAGAAGATTGTGTGTACCTAGGAATTTATCCCCCCACCGCCAGATTGTGTAATTTGTTGACATATACTTGTTCATAGTATTCCCTTGACCTTTTGTATTTCTGCAGTGTTATTTCCATTTCTCCTCTTTTACTTCTGATATTACTCCTCTCTTGTTTTCTTGGTGAGTCTGGTTAAAAGTTTTGTCAATTGGGTTTATCTTTCTAAAGAAATAGCTTTTTTAAGTTTCACTGATCTTTTCTACTTTTTGTCTTTATTTCTTTTATTACCACTCTGATCTTTATTATTTCCTTTTTTCTACTAACTTTGGGCTTTGTTTTTCTTTTTCTAGTTCCTTTACATTTAAAGGGACTAGATTTAATTTAATTAAAATATTTTTAAATTTATTCATTTTGAGAGAGACAGAGCGAGTGGGGGAGAGCCAGAGAGAGAATCCTAAGCAGGCTCTGGACTGTCAGCATGGAGCCTGACATGGGGGTCAAAACCATGAAACGTGAGATCATGACCTGAGCTGAAACCAAGAGTTGGACACTTAATTGACTGAGCCACCCAGACACCCTAGTTTAATTTTAAATTTAATTTTAGTTTCTTAAACTTTTTTCTTTTTCTAGTTCCTTTAAATTTAAAATTAGGGTGTTTATTTGAGAATTATGAATAACTTTTATTATCTGTGACAAAACTTTGCTTCATCTCAAAGATTTTAGAACATTATGTTTCCATTTTTATTTGTCTCAAGGTATGTTTTGAGTCCCTCTTTGCTTTCTTTGTTGACTCATTAGTTTTTTAGTAGCAAGTTGTGTTTGACTTTTTGTTTAATAGCATATTGTTTAGTCTCTGTGTGTGTGTGTTTTCTACTTTTTTCTTGTAATTGATTTTCAGTTTTATACCATTGTGGTTGGAGATGTTTAATATGATTTTAATCTTAAATTTATTGAGACTTGTTTTGTGGTCTAACATGTGATCTATCTTGGAGAATGTTCCATGTGCACTTGGAAAAGAAATGTATGTTCTGGTTGCAGCTTGTCTGCTGTGTGGGTAGGATGAGGTACAGGGCATTTGCTCAGCCTGGTTGTAGCTCATCTGATATGTGGGAAGGACAGACTTTCTGGTTGCAATTTAGTCTCTGTATAGAGTGGGCAGGGTGCTCAACTAGTGGTACAAGGTGGGCAGAGCATGCCCTCTGGTGTTGGCAGGCCCAGGAGACAGCACCAGAAACCACACCCGTCTGCTGTCATCAGTAAGTTAGGATGCAATTGCAAAAATGGCTTCCACCAGCACTTCCATCCCTGAATGAATTCCCTGAATGTGCCTGCCTCTCCAGCAGCCACTTTAAAATTAGTAAGTGGGTTTCCTTTATGTATAATAGTCTAGGTGATTTTCACTCTGTTGATTTTGTGATAGATCTCAGGGTAAGTTGATTTGTGTGTGAGCCCAATAAGAGTGGGATCCTTGTTATAGTTCTGCAATTCTCTTGGTCTTACTCCTTGTTGAATTTCAAAACAAGATGTTTTGTGGACTTGTAATTCCAGTATGACCTCCAGGGCCTGGTATGGGGCACAATCTCTGTACCCTGTGAGGGAGTGTTCCATACTTTGGGAATTGTTCCCACTTCACTGCTTCTGGGGTAGCATCCCAGGTGAGGCTGTGTCTGCCTTTCCTACCTGTCTACTTCTTTTGCTTTTTTTTTTTTTTTAAATTCATTTATTTATTTTGAGAGAGACAGAGAAAGAGAGAGAGAGAGAGAGAGCATGCACCATTGGGGGAGGGGCAGGGAGAGAGGGGGAGAGAGAATCCAAAGCAGGCTGTGTGCTCTCAGCACAGAGCTAGACATGGGGCTCAAACTTAGAAACTGTGAGATCATAATCTGAGCCAAAGTCAAGAATCAGATGCTTAAATGTCTGAGTCACCCAGGCACCCTTCTACCCTTCTCGATGTGTCTCTTGTCTTTTGCTGTGGAGGTGCTATTCATCTAGTTCTCAGGTCTTTTTAACAGGAAAATTGTTCTATACATAGCTGTAAATTTGTTGTGTCTGGGGGCAAGGTGACTTCAGGATCTTCCAACACAGTCATCTTGAACCCCCTCAGAAATTAGGTATTTCTGAAATGGTTACCTCTTAGTGGATTACAAAGAGTTGATAACAGTCTTCTGTCTTCCTCAAACGGCAACTGCCACCTCTACTTGTGTTCCCACGATGGCTGGTAAGAATCTGTGATTCACATTATAATTTTCAAGATGAAGCTCATAGGTTTGAGGTGATTTGAACCATATTTTAGCAGATTGAAATGGGTTCAAGGGTAAGCATCAATACATTCTCTCAGTGATTTGGGGACCAACTTCTTGCTTTGTTTTTGGTAATTTGTAACTCAATTGTAGAGTTAGAGGATTACCCTCCTCTACCCCATACTCTTTAAAGTGAGTTCCTGAATTGTTTCACATCCATAAGAACTGGTATGGAAGACACTTTCAACATCAACAATAATAAAGGCAACATATGAAATGGAAACAAAAGTAATAATTTTAGCCTAAATTAGAGTACAGCATCAAGATGTTAATAAGCATAGTCTCTGTTGCCTCTTGCAAGGTAATCTTTTGGGTTTGACGTAAGCGTTTTAAATTCTTGTGTTTCTCTACTTGTAACTAAACATCAAAATAAGATCAAAAGGTCATTTCTTATTAACAGTTTGCCTGCTGGTCTTTTAAGTATATAACTTATCTACACATATAAACTTACAATATGTAAAATGAGAAATGTAAATAGTGTGTGCTCAACTCTGTTCCTAGGGAGTTTTGTGAATAAATTTCCATTAATCTAGTAGCAAATGCACCCTAAAGTTGTATAATTCATGCCCTTTCTGGATGAGTTTAATAAGAAATAATCTGCTATTTTTTATTTTCTTTCCTCTCTCTGCTCCAATTGCACTTCTATAGAAGTTTTAAATGTTTATGTATGTATCCGGTTATACATATTGTAGACATCTGTCACCTCAGTAAAACTCATTGCAGGGTAGTCATTATTTTGAAGGAAAAATTGAGCTCATCTCAATGAAACTTAATTTAAAAACTGCTTCAATCCAGAATTAAGGAAATACCAAGTCAGACACTTAGTTTTTACTTATGTGATTTGACCAGAATACCACTAGAGAAAAATAATTTATATTCTTTTACTTTTACAAGTGTATTTCAAGCATGCAGTGTATACACACACACACACACACACACACACACACATATACACACACACACACACACGCTTGTGTGTACAGGAAGAGTATCATCAATAAATATCATATCTGTATTCCAAAGGGCAACTAGATGTGATGGAGGTCTTGTCTGCCTAGCTTATGTACAATGCGTGGACTATTCAGGTATCATGGGATGCCAAGTCAGGGTGGACTCTTGCTTTGAACGGGAATACAAATTGAATTTGGGAGACTGTTGAAAGAGACACTACACAGAACAAGCTAGCCAAATATGACTGCAAAGTAGTTCCCAATAACCAGTTGAATGGAATTTGTTTCTTAATGATGTTTGAAATTAGAGGTTTTGTAGGAAGCATCCACATGATAATTCATTGTGCGGTAACATTCATTTTCATTTTGTTCCAGTTGGACTATTAAAGGGGAAAGCCACTGGACTAATTATTCCGTCCTTTAGAAGGTTTTATAGCCTGGGTTATAATTTGGTAGCTTTTATTAGTTATCGTGGGGTTGCTATGGCAAATTTGAAGAGTCCCATTTAATAAGATATATGCTTAAGGTTAAAAATTCAAGAAAAAAAATAAAGAAAAAAAATAAAGAAAAAAAATTAATTAAAGGTAATTTATTATACCTGATTTGAATCTTGGATATAAGGCCAATTGTTTCCCCTTTTATTATGTAAATCATCCTAAACTTATATTTAATTTATTGTATCTGGTTTGAATGTTAGATATAAAGCCAATTGTTCTTTTTTCCTTTATTATGCAAATCATTCCTAAACTTTAAATTTCACCCTAGGATTCTTATATGGCAGTACCAAACTCATATCATTATCACAATTTTTTTTCTTTATTTTAATGATTTTATGTATACCTTTGTAATTCCATATACTTTAAGAAAATTTTTACTTTATTATTATTTTTTTCTGTTTTTTGTTTTAATCCAAATGTAGATCCAAATATTATGAAATAAGGGAGAATAGCGACCTCAATATTTGACCGCGTTAGGTCCATACCATTGTGACATGATTCCAAATAGTAGCTAGTAACCACATAGGGGATCCACTACCCTTTAATCCATATCAGTCCTGAAATACAGAAGTCAGTGCCTGGTTAGAGGCATTACAACGGCACTATTCTTGTTAAGCAACTCAGCCTCCATTTCCTTTTGCTTCTTCAACCCTACTCAAGGTTTGGCTCTTTACCATTTTGTTCCCACCCGTAGGGTCAGTTCAGTGTAGACAAATTTAAGACAGATTAAATCTAGTCAACCAAACATAAAGAGGCACAACCCAGAGCACAATTACACAAGCTCAGTAATAACTGACCCAACTTAATCCCACGGAACTGTGTGTAATGCATCCAGTTAATAAGTTAAGAGGGAGAAACTAAGGATACCTCACACCAATGATCATTGCCATGACATCCTGCTCATAGTACCTATTGTCTTATTAGGGCACTTAGCATATCCTCTGCTGGATCTTTGGCAGCATCTCTCTCCAGAATTTATGGAGATCAGGATTAAGGACACATAGGCATTAATGAACAAAAAAAGTAAGAGAAACATAGTAAACAAAGAATTCTCTAAGGAGAAGGGCTCAAGTTTTGCCTGGAGTAGAAACAAAGGAGGGAGGGGGAGTAGATTTGCAGGCAGGTGGCTCTATTGCTTTTTGAGGTTAGAAGGTGGAGCCAAGAAGGCCTGTGTTGGCATAGTTTGAACTTCCCGTGTACAGTCAAAGGAGGCTGAATGCCATGCCCACATGTTGGAGGAGGGAAGAAAAGGGAGAGTGTGCATGAAAAATGTTTGAGGCCAAACACCAAAAATGGAATTGAACTCCTTGTGACAAACTCCTTTGTGCCTTGTGATAAGGGCACAAACTTGAACTGTTGAAGGAACACTAGCATGTCAAGTGTGGCTGGAGCCAAAGAAAAGGTGGTCCAAGATGTGAACAAGCCCATGTCATCTGGGACGTTGTATACCATGGCAAAGAGCTAATATTAATGAGTGGTGCTTTTCAGGATCAAATAAAACAATGAGTTAAATACTATAAGGGAATTTTTAAAACGTGTGAAAAATTAAGAGGAATTCTTCTGATACTTCTAACAGATTTGACCTTTAAGAATTTTTAGAGTAATATTCAGTGCCTTAATTTGACCATGTTCCCTTCAAAAATAGTGAGAAGATTGAAAGATGGGAAGTAGTTGGGAGATTTTAAGAAAAATGATAGTATGTGACTTGTATTTAAATATAAAGAAACTATTCCTATGAGGATAAAGATTATATAAAATTCAGAAGGTGATTTCAGTAAACCAAAATGGGTATAATGGCAGCTTGTATTAGGTGGTAAGAAATGTCTGGCTTCTGGCTATATTTTGAAAGTAGAACCCATAGGAAATACTGAAAAATTGAATATGAAAGTTGAAGGAATTAAGTTAGTGGCTGAGAAAATAAAAACACTTTGGACAATATGCTTTGTATTAGATTTATTGACTAGTATATTTTCAGGTTTTTAATACCCATGATAGTGTTTTGCTCATTGACAGAGTAGAATATGTATTTATTATATGAAATAAAATGTGAAAAGGGCTTAGAAATACTAAAATGCTACTTGTTATATTAAAATATTTAAAGAAAAAAGAATATATTAAAAACATGGACAGAGAGAGAGGTCTTTTCCTGCTTTCTCCTCTAGGGTTTTGATGGTTTCCTGTCTCACATTCAGGTCCTTTATCCATTTTGAGTTTGTTTTTATGAATGGTGTGAGAAAGTGGTCTAGTTTCAACCTTCTGCATGTTGCTGTCCAGTTCTCCCAGCACCATTTGTTGAAGAGACTGTCTTTTTTCCATTGGATATTCTTTCCTGCTTTGTCAAAGATTAGTTGGCCGTACTTTTGTGGGTCTAGTTCTGGGGTTTCTATTCTATTCCATTGGTCTATGTGTCTGTTTTTGTTCCAATACCATGCTGTCTTGATGATTACAGCTTTGTAGTAGAGGCTAAAGTCTGGGATTGTGATGCCTCCTGCTTTGGTCTTCTTCTTCAAAATTCCTTTGGCTATTCGGGGCCTTTTGTGGTTCCATATGAATTTTAGGATTGCTTGTTCTAATTTCGAGAAGAATGCTGGTGCAATTTTGATTGGGCTTGCATTGAATGTGTAGATAGCTTTGGGTAGTATTGACATTTTGACAATATTTATTCTTCCAACCCATGAGCACGGAATGTTTTTCCATTTCTTTATATCTTCTTCAATTTCCTTCATAAGCTTTCTATAGTTTTCAGCATACAGATCTTTTACATCTTTGGTTAGATTTATTCCTAGGTATTTTATGCTTCTTGGTGCAATTGTGAATGGGATCAATTTCTTTATTTGTCTTTCTGTTGCTTCATTATTAGTGTAGAAGAGTGCAACTGGAGAGTGTTATGCTAAGTGAAATAAGCCATACAGAGAAAGACAGATACCATATGTTTTCACTCTTATGTGGACCCTGAGAAACTTAACAGGAACCCATGGGGGAGGGGAAGGGAAAAAAAAGAGGTTAGAGTGGAAGAGAGCCAAAGCATAAGAGACTCTTAAAAACTGAGAACAAACTGAGGGCTGATGGGGGGTGGGAGGGAGGGGAGGGTGGATGATGGGTATTGAAGAGGGCATCTTTTAGGATGAGCACTGGGTGTTGTATGGAAACCAATTTGACAATAAACTTCATATATTTAAAAAAAACGTGGAAAATCTTGAAGACAATTTCTCAATGTTCATTATTTTTTATAATTCTTAAAACCAAACAAACACAGGGCACCTGGCTGGTGGCTCAGTCAGTTAAGTGTCTAACTCTTGGTTTCAGCTCAGGTCATGATCTCACAGTTTGTCAGATCAAGCCCCATGTTGGGCTCTGCACTGATAGTTTGGAGCCTGCTTGGGATTCTGTCTCTCCCCCTCTCTCTCTGCCCTTCCCTTGCTTGTTCTCCCTTTCTCTCTCTTCTCTCTGCGCCCCCCACCCCTGCAAATAAATAAGTAAACTTAAAACAAAATAAAACAAACAAATCTGTTAAAGAACAAAACCTGTTCATAGGCCCTAACAATAAATATATGTGATTATATGCTAATATCGATTACAAAATAAAATTACTATGCTATTTTTACCACTAATGGTAAAGATTGGAGCAAGTTAATCATGAAAGTATAAGAAAATATAAGGGTGGGTGTTATTTTCTGTTAAGTGTCATATATATGTTTCATATATCTATTTAAATCTTTTAGCTGTCTTGGAAGTAAACATGGTAAAATTAAGGCATTATGTTTTATTCTAAAAACACATAAGGGTTAAATCTGTTAAAAATATTATAAGGATAGCTTTTAATTTTATATATTTTTTAAAAAAATTATCCAAAGATATTTAAAACTCATTTTTTAGCCAATAATAAAAAAGCATCATTAATATATCATGTTTTACACATTGCTCTATGAATAATAACTAAAACCAAATTAATTTATTTGATCTTGGGTTAAATAATTAGAATATTACTCTCTAAATCTTTTCCTGGGCTGAAAATAAAGAAATATAAAAAAGTATAGAAAATTAAAGGGTCTAGCCTATCTATGATATGGCGACTGAAGATCTAAGAAAAGAATTTGTGACTCCCTGATATTAATCATTAAATGGATTTCCAATTAAATGTTGCCAAACATTCATAAAACACACAACATTTGATGTTTTATGATGAAAATACATGATCTTGTACAAATTTGTATCAGATATCCTTTCTCCATTTTTCACTCTGGTTCTTTGTTTTCCAAATTTTAAAAATTATGAATGGCCTCCAGTACAATTTAAAAACTTCTCTAAGGAGGGCACCTTTTGGGATGAGCACTGGGTGTTGTATGGAAACCAATTTGTCAATAAATTTCATAAAAAAAAAAAAAATAAAGACAAAAAAAATAAAAATAAAAAAATAAAAACTTCTCTAAGAGGCATATCAGCTTGTCATGCTCCCTGATGTGGTAACTGGAGCCTCTTGTCTACCCCCCACCCCACGATTTTCTCAGTTGCCAATCACATCTGGAAATGAGTAACTCAAGAATAAATATTGTGCATTTAAGGGACCAACATGCATGAAAACTCTTTACTTCTTTCTTCTCTGGTGTTGACCTAGCCTATTTATTTTGGTTCATTTATACTTTCTCATTTTCATTTCCTATTAGTTTTCCTATATCAGTTGTTCCTTTCTTTTGTATCACAAGATTATCCCTCCCTGAATCTCCCTGCCTTACTTTTGTTGGTCCCTCTCTCTGTGTCAGGATCTTGAAAGTGTCTCTTCACTGAATCTGAGCAATGAACAATGGTGTATAAATACTCATTGCTTCTTAAGTGTGTTAGTAGGCACCTCAGTAATATTAGTGAGCAAAAGAAATTGTGTAGTTGAGAAAACTTGAAAAAAGATAACATTTTGATTAAACCTTTAGTTATGAAAGGAAAAAATATTAAGAAAATGTTTTAAAAATTAACTTTTCTAAATAAATGGAAGAGCTCTTGAGTATATGCTAACTCCCCATACTCTGTCTCCAATGTGCAAATGCATCTGTTTTAATCTGTTTGCATCATCTTGCAGCTTCAACCTTTATCTCCATCCACCTCTATACAATGACAATTGTTTTTCATTTGAAATGGTTCTTTTATCCAATATTAGTATTATTATTATTTGTACTATTTTAGGATATAATTATTTAATGCCACCTTAACGTCACCAGTCTCTTATTTTTGACTCATTATATGCTCTGTCTCTTACAGTAATCTGAGAGAAGATGACCTTGAACTTACTACCAATTAATTCTAAGCACATTAATTCTAAAAGAAAATTGTAGAAATATTTATGAGATTTATAAGTTTTTAAAATAACAACCTTATTGAGATGTAATTCACATACCATACAATTCATTCAATTCAGTGTTTCAATTCAGTGTTTTTTTTTTTAACATATTCACAGTGTTGTACAACCATCAACACCACAACCAATATTAGAACTTTATCACCCCAAAAAGACACTCTGTACATATTGGTGGTTATCTTATTCCTCCAACCTTCCTCCAGCCCTGGGCAATCACTTTTGGCCTCTACAAATTGTCCTATTCTGAATATTTCATATAATGGAATCATATGTGTTCTTTTGTGCCTTGTTTCTGTTCTCTTACCACATGTTTTAAAGGTTTGCCCATATTATAGCCTGTATCAGTACTTCGCTTTTTAATTACTAAATAATATTCTATTTTTTAAGTTTAGCACATTTTATTTACTCAGTTGATGAACACTTGGGTTTTTCACTTTTTGGCCATTATAAATATAATAAACATTTGTTTACAAGTTTTATGTGGACATATGTTTCCATTTTTGGATACATATCTAGGAGTAGAATCACTGAGTCATGTGATAATTCTTTGTTTAAGCTTTTGTGGAACTGCTATACTATTTTCCAAAGTATTTCTCTGAGCATTTTACATCTCTCATAACATTATATGGGACTTACAATATCTCTCTGTACTCTCCAATGCTTTTTATTGTCTTTTTTATTATATTCATCCTAGAGGGTTTTAAATGGTTTTAATTTGCATTTCCCTGATGGCCATCTCATGTTTATCTCAAATTATACTGCATGCCTGGGATAACTTACAAAATGCCTTGTTTTAAACGGATGTTGAATTATCTCAAACATCATTTAAAATACTGAGCTTGAGCAATAATAAACAATATCAAAATGCAGATGAGAGAGTATCTGTACATTCAGGATTCTTTCGATGGCTTATTCCTACTTAGAACTTCTCTACACACCTTCTTTCTGCCTGCGTCAATGTCTACCAATGGTGGTAGAATCAGATATGACTGGAGGATGTGCTCAATGTCATTTGTCTTATTCCAATCAGGTGGCCCAATAACAATAGTACAAATGGTATTTCTAAATTTTTTTTTTTCAACGTTTATTTATTTTTGGGACAGAGAGAGACAGAGCATGAACAGGGGAGGGGCAGAGAGAGAGGGAGACACAGAATCAGAAACAGGCTCCAGGCTCCGAGCCATCAGCCCAGAGCCTGACGCGGGGCTCGAACTCACGGACCGCGAGATCGTGACCTGGCTGAAGTCGGACGCTTAACCGACTGCGCCACCCAGGCGCCCCACAAATGGTATTTCTAAATATCATTCTTCATGTATTATTCCAATGAAGTATCACAGATTGGTTTTATAAGAGATTAACTAGAAAATATCAAAAAGTCATAAACTTCTTTTCACCATATTTTGTTCTCACAGATACTACTAAACATTGAAAAATGTATTTAAAAGATTATTGGCCCTCAAAGAAATCCACAGCTCTTTTGTGAGAAGCAGCATTTTGGTATATTAATAACAATGATAATTGATATAATATGAGAAGGTGTTATCAAAATAAAAAAAACACACTTGATCACTCAAAGCAAATTCAGAGAACCTTTGGGTTTTACTCTTCTTTCTTTTCTCTTTTTTTCTTTTTTCTTTTGTGAGCACACTGGAGTTTGGTAAATGAATCTGCTGTTTGCTCTTTATTTACTAAGTATGACATGATTCTTGAATAAGTAATTTGTGTAAGAATATTAAAAAGTCCATTAACATTCTGGTTTAGAAATTTATGACTTAAAATTTTTATAAGCACAAAAATTTTTAAAGTTATATGTTTGTTGAATAAGTAGATTTTTAAATGTGCAGTTCTATCAAAACTGCATTGCCATATGGCCACAACAATAATTCATAACTATATAAATTTCAAAATTGTCTTACAATGCTGGAGGTTCTAAGTACAAGCAAGAATGATGGACTGTAATTAAGTGTATTTGTCTATGCCATCTGGAAGCCTTTTGCAGTCCATTAATTAGTAGGATTATTACAATATTCTCAGTTAATGGATTTTGTCAGATTCAGGCTTTAGCTTTGTTTGTGGTTGAAGGGCTGTCTGTGTGTTTGAATTAAGTGCTTGGTTATTTCAGTGATGTGTCTGTTACTAAACACTACTTATCCATTCCTTAATATCTCATTTTTTTAATAGATTGAAACTCAAGAAGTTTACTGAGGTTTTTGCAATTTTAGACCAGCAATAGTAAAAAAGTACTTATGTGCATAACTGCACATGGTCTATAGAGCAGTACTCATCCTCTATTTAAGGTTACCATGGGTCAAATAGTTTGTCTTATCACCGTAGAGGTTTTGAGGGCAAGAAAAACATACTCCCTTAATTCAGTATATAACCTTTGTTGTAGAATAAAGAATTTATCTAGTCTCTGTTCATCGTTCCTGGGAGGAAACTTCTAAACCCTTGGGACTTCCCAAGATATAAGAATGTCTTCATTATTGTGATGGGCCTTTGGACCATACCTGAATCTATGCCAATGCAGACTCAGGGATAGGGACTGGTCATACCAACAAAACTAACCATATGTTTAGAGATTTGAGGTTTTGAGCTTCATGTTTGAGCCTAATCTTCTGACATCTGAGGAGGAGAGGATTGAGTTCAGTCATGTGGCCAAAAATTGAATCAATCATGTCTCAGATTTGTAAGCAGTTACTCAGAAATGCAGGTAGACAGGAGATGCCCAAACTTTCAGCTGACTTAAGGGCAATCTTATTGAGGACCATGCCCTTAACTTGTGGAGTCTTTGCTAACTTTGGGTGATCAATGTCAGAATCAGCATAGTATTGCAAACATTCAGTTTATTTCTACCTAGAGTTCTCCATTTCACCCTGAGAGTGCTGTCTACAAAGCCTCTAGTTAGCCACATTCTAAACTTTGCAAAAATGACATTGCTTGTTGGCTGAATGCCCTGATTCTCTGGATTCTGATCATCTGTATTATTTCCTTCATTATTTAAACTCTTATAGGGGCGCCTGGGTGGCACAGTTGGTAAAGCGTCCGACTTCAGCCAGGTCACGATCTCGCGGTCCGTGAGTTCGAGCCCCGCGTCGGGCTCTGGGCTGATGGCTCGGAGCCTGGAGCCTGTTTCTGATTCTGTGTCTCCCTCTCTCTCTGCCCCTCCCCCGTTCATGCTCTGTCTCTCTCTGTCCCAAAAATAAATAAAAAACGTTGAAAAAAATAAAAAAAAATAAACTCTTATTATATAGGAGTGTCTTAGAGGCACCTGGGTGGCTCAGTCAGTTGAGCATCTGACTTCAGTTCAGGTCATGATCCCACAGTTTGTGAGTTCGAGCCCCGTGTCAGGCTCTTTGCTGACAGCATGGAGCCTGGAGCCTGCTTCAAGTTCTGTATGTCCCTTTCTCTGCCACTCTCCCACACATCCTCTGTCTCTCTCTGTCACTCAAAAATGAATACACATTAAAAAAAAGAGTGTTTTATAGAAATTATAATATTATGGAGAGGGATATGGCTCAGTAAAAACATGATGAGACTGAATGTTAAGAGTTGGACAGTCACGTAATTACTTTATCACCAACTATAACTGTGTATGAAAATAATTGCAAATAATTTGTTAATCACTCTGAGCCACTTTCTTTATCTTAAATATAACATGGTCGATAAAATAACCTTTAAAATCTCTGGGAGCTATTCTTTGAATTTCAATACCTCACTTTTCTTGTCAGCAAATGGGAGTCAATCTGACTGGATCCCATTCAACATTGATGGAAAATAACTAAACTATTTTTACCTGTGAGAATGAAATAGACTTTATCTTCTCTATTTTTTTTTAATTCTGTTGAAATTCCTATGGAAAAATTACAAAACAAACAAATGAAAGGTAAAGCTGCTAGTTTTAGTGGAAAAAAGTTTTCCTAAGCATCCATCAGTGAGATAAAATGTATAAGTCTATACAGTGAAGAGCAGAGATAGAAATGTCACTGTATTTGATTTCTACATGTATATAATGCTAAAATTAATACATAATGGCATTTTTTGTTTAAAACACACTTGCAATAAGTGACACAATTTCTACTTAACTACCTAAAGGTCTGTGTTCAATTTCTTCTTTTCTTTTTCTTGGTTTGGTTTGGTTTTGTTTTGTATCCCCCACCTGACTCTGGCTTTTGGGGAAAATTACTCATATTAGTGCACAAGCCCAAGTATGAGTCAGGAGGCTTAGTCACACATTAACCCACATGTGTCATTGAGCATTGTGGCAATGAAGCTATGTGATTATAATGCTACAGAAATTTGCATTATACTCAAATTATAAAAAGACCATAAGATTTGGAGTCAAGCAGGGCCAGATTTGAGTCCTGACGCACAGCTATGTGACCTTAGACAGCTTACATTAACTTTGATGAGCCTTGGTTTTCTCCACTGCGCAATTCCTATTTTACAAGGCTGTGTTTAGTGTTTAGCAAGTGGTTAATATATAATAAATCGTCAATAAAATAGTAACTATTCTTCAGCGGATGATGAAATTCCATTTTCCTTTGTTGGTTTCAGGTTCTGCATCTTTCAGATGAGCAGGTTGGACCAGGTAATTGCTAAAGACTTCCATCTTTAATATGCTGATTCCTAATTGTTTTTTTTTTTCTTTTTCATCAACATTGTGTCACCATGTCACTCTATTAGTATAATTTATAAGGCTACATTGTACTATATGAAGCTTCTATTATTTTATGAAAGGCAAATAGGTTGACTCAAACTATTTATATTATCTCTGATATTTTTCAGTAACTCTCACAGAGTATACAGCAGGTGCCTCGAGTTTATTTTCTTGCCACTCACCTTTCCTTTTTTTTAATGTTTTATTTATTTTTGAGAGAGCACAGTGGGGGAAGGGCAGAGAGAGAGGGACAGAGGATCTGAAGCGAGTTCTGTGCTGACAGGAGCAAGCCTGATGTGGGGCTTGAACTCATGAACCCATGAAATAATGACCCGAGCTAAAGACAGACACTCAACCGACTGAGCCACCCACATGCCCCTTGTCACCATCCTCTTCCTCCTTCAAGGGTGTTTGAAATGGAGTAAATTCTCTGATCTGTTCTTTTTGGGACATATCATCATATTTTGTGGTGGTAATTAAAGCCCCAAGTATATTATTTGATGGCAAAAAATATTAATTTTGAATGAGATATCTCAACCATGTCAGTATGCAGAATATTTGTTTAAGAACCCCTGAAGGAAGAGGAAAATACCTTAGAGCATCTCTTTGGCACATTGGTTAAATAGACATTTCAACTTCAAGACCTTCACTGAGTAGGGTACAGCATTGCATTAAGTATATGGTTTATGTGAAAATTAAATTTCACCCCATAGATTAACTGTGGTGCAATTATGGGTTTCCCCAATGAACATAAATATAAAATTTATTCAAATGGCATTTATTTATTTTTTTGCATCTTTAAATTTATCAATTTATCCTTTTGAGGTATCCCCAAATTTAAAGGTATCCACTTTAAACCTTTTGGGGGATATATGCATTATATGAAAAATTTGAACTCGTCTATTTTGCATTTGTGGACCATTGGATATTCTTATTGCAGAGACAGTGAAAAAATGGAAAGGTTGGTGGGGGGGATAAACCTTTTGGAGGGATATATGCATTATATGAATAATTAGAAATCATCTATTTTGCATTTGTGGACCATTGAATATTCTTATTGCAGAGATGGTGAAAAAAATTGAAAGGTTGAGGGGCGCCTGGGTAACTCAGTCAGTTAAGTATCTGATTCTTGATTTCAGCTCAGGTCATGATCTCATGGTTAATGAGATTGAAACCCCTGTTGGGCTTAGAATGGAGTGAGGAGACTGCTCAGGATTCTCTGTCTCCTGTCTCTCTGCCCCTCACCTACTTATTCTCCCTCTCTCTCTCTCTCTCTCTCTCTCTCTCTCTCTCCCCCCTCCCTCCCTCCCTCTCTCAAAAATAAAAAAAAAATTAAAAAATATTGAAGGGTTGAAGAATAAAAATGGGGTTTTCTAATTAATAGTTGATTTTACCATCCATCACTAAGCTGTGGGCTCCAACTAGAGTTATTTGTTGTTTATTTTTTGTTTTTATTTGCCAGAAAGAACTGATGTTTTTCTTTAAAAAAAAACTGTTCATTGCATTATATTATGCAAGGAAAAATGAAAATCTTTGTCTTAAAAATGGCTAAGGAGGGGGACAAAGTGGGGAAAAATAATTTAAATAGTTGTTTTAGATTAATGAGAAAAAAAAATAAAGACCCAGCCCTACAATATGCATTTCCTTTTTGCCGAGGAAACTGTTTGGCAAAGATGTTACTTTTGAAAAGTAAGAGTCAGAAGTCTGTCCAAGTGTGCCAACTCTACATTTTTTGTGTGTGTACAGCTATTTACAAGGCTATCTTCATCTCCTCACTACAGATTTGATTTTTATGAGGCTCACATTTTCTTTGTATTGAACTTCTGTCACATTATAATCACAAAATAAGATTTATTAGGGTACAACTCCTTTGGCAAGTGGAGGGCTGAGCCTGCGAAAATGACTTTCGAGAACACACATGAGGAATGGCAAAATTTTAGACAGATAAATTTTTTTTTGATATTAGATTCTACAATCCTAGTAGGGAAGTTCCCTTTACAAATAAGAACTGAATGACCAATAAAAGTTGTATGTGGAAAGGATGAATTAATGTAACAAAATGAGAAATTTAAGAAAAATGCTGTATATTTTGGTCTATCCCCCAAATGTTACTATTTCAAATAAAAACTGTAAAAAAAAACCCAAATAACATTAGATTTATTTTTCAAGTTAAGACAAAATTTTACAAATGGATCATATTTAATATCACTTATAATTTACTCAGTATATATTATAAAGTCACATTTAAAGACAAGGTGTAACTAATTCCAGTTGATTTATATATGCCTCTTTTCCAGATGGACTGTTGAACAATTTATCAATTGACACAAGATAGACTTTTATTTTCCTTTTTTATTCTTTTATTTTGCATGAATTATCCAGGATACCTGATTATGTCCCCACTGCATATTCTTTAGGTGTAGCAGCAGGCTATGAATCTTCTCAGAAGGCAGGTGATCTCATTTCTGGCCAACTTAAATCACAATTTTCTTACTGGAATTCTTATAGTCTCTGTTTCTTAGGTGCTAACAAATCATACCAAATGTCTGTGTCTGGCCCTCACTTTTCATTCTGGCCCCGGTTACTAGTTAGGAGGCCTTTTAATTTTTTTTTTCTTTTTTTTCTTTTATTTTCTTTTCTTTTATTTTTTTTTTCCAACGTTTTTTTATTTATTTTTGGGACAGAGAGAGACAGAGCATGAACGGGGGAGGGGCAGAGAGAGGAGGAGACACAGAATCGGAAACAGGCTCCAGGCTCTGAGCTGTCGGCACAGAGCCTGATGTGGGGCTTGAACCCATGAACCATGAGATCATGACCTGAGGTGAAGTTGGACGCTTAACCAACTGAACCACCCAGGTGCCCCCAGAGTCTTTATATTAAATATTTTGATCACTGTCTCAAGTTCTTGCTTCCAAGATGACCAAGATAAGAAGAAATAATGGTTGTGCCAAAATGGGCCGCAGTCACCTGCAGCCTATTCACTACACCAACTGAGTCTTTTGCAAGGACAAGGTCATTAACTTCCTTATCTGGAACATAGTGGAGGCCCTCCGCCCCGAGAGACATCTCCAAAGCGAGAGTCTTTGAAGCCTAATTGCTGCCCAAGCTGTATGTGAAACTACATTGCTGTGTGAGTTGTGCCATTCACAGCAAGATGGTCAGGCATCGCCCTGGTGGAACATGGAAGGTCTGAACACCCCCGCTCTATGTAGACCAAGGGTGCTGCCCCTATGACCTCCACCAAGCCCCATATAAGAAGCTAAGTCCTTAAGGACTGAAGAAACACTGTTCTCTGGAAAAAAATAATAAAATGAAGATTATACTTTAAAAAAATATTTTAATCATGCTAGATATTTAGCAAAGTGGGAATCATGTGTTGACCTTGGGGGATTAGACACAATGAGTCAGTAGTCATATGTCTTCAATAATAAAGCACAGGAGAGAGGCAAGATGACATTCATAGATATGCAATTTCAAATCACTTATTTCTTTATGTCAAAGTATGTAGGAATAGATGAAATAAGCAGCGTATAATTTGAGGCAACCAAAGCACAAAGTGATATATCTGTAGTGGCATTATCCAAACCGGTAATACTGTTATATGCATTAATAAACAACCACAGATTGGTGGGAGGGGAGGATGGCGGCGTAGGAGGACGCTGGGCTCACCGCGCGTCCTGCTGATCACTTAGATTCCACCTACACCTGCCTAAATAACCCAGAAAACCGCCAGAGGATTAGCAGAACGGAGTCACCGGACCCAAGTGCAGACGAGAGGCCCACGGAAGAGGGTAGGAAGGGCGGCGAGGCGGTGCGCACTCCACGGACTGGCGGGAGGGAGCCAGGGCGGAGGGGCGGCTCGCCAGCCAAGCAGAGCCCCCGAGTCCGGCTTGCAAAAGCGGAGGGGCCTGACGGACTGTGTTCCGACAGCAAGCGCGACTTAGCGTCTGGGAGGTCATAAGTTAACAGCTCTGCTCGGAAAGCGGGAAGGCTGGAGGACAAAGGGAGGGTGAGCTGCGGAGCCCCCGGACGACAGAGCTCAGTTTGGCGGGGAACAAAGGCGCTCACCAGCGCCATCTCCCCCGCCCATCCCCCAGCCAAAATCCCAAAGGGAACCGGTTCCTGCCAGGGAAATTGCTCGCTCCGCGCAAACACCCAACTCTGTGCTTCTGCGGAGCCAAACCTCCGGCAGCGGATCTGACAAACCTCCGGCAGCGGATCTGACTCCCTCCGGCTGCCACAGGGCCCCTCCTGAAGTGGATCACCTAAGGAGAAGCGAGCTAAGCCTGCCCCCCCTGCCGCCGTGCACCTTGCCTTCCCACCCCAGCTAATACGCCAGATCCCCAGCATCACAAGCCTGGCAGTGTGCAAGTAGCCCAGACGGGCCACGCCACCCCACAGTGAATCCCGCCCCTAGGAGAGGGGAAGAGAAGGCACACACCAGTCTGACTGTGGCCCCAGCGGTGGGCTGGGGGCAGACATCAGGACTGACTGCGGCCCCGCCCACCAACTCCAGTTATACACCACAGCACAGGGGAAGTGCCCTGCAGGTCCTCACCACACCAGGGACTATCCAAAATGACCAAGCGGAAGAATTCCCCTCAGAAGAATCTCCAGGAAATAACAACAGCTAATGAGCTGATCAAAAAGGATTTAAATAATATAACAGAAAGTGAATTTAGAATAATAGTCATAAAATTAATCGCTGGGCTGGAAAACAGTATACAGGACAGCAGAGAATCTCTTGCTACAGAGATCAAGGGACAAAGGAACAGTCACGAGGAGCTGAAAAACGCTTTAAAGGAAATGCAGAACAAAATGCAAACCACCACGGCTCGGATGGAAGAGGCAGAGGAGAGAATAGGTGAACTAGAAGATAAAGTTATGGAAAAAGAGGAAGCTGAGAAAAAGAGAGATAAAAAAATCCAGGAGTATGAGGGGAAAATTAGAGAACTAAGTGATACACTAAAAAGAAATAATATACGCATAATTGGTATTCCAGAGGAGGAAGAGAGAGGGAAAGGTGCTGAAGGGGTACTTGAAGAAATAATAGCTGAGAACTTCCCTGAACTGGGGAAGGAAAAAGGCATTGAAATCCAAGAGGCACAGAGAACTCCCTTCAGACGTAACTTGAATCGATCTTCTGCACGACATATCATAGTGAAACTGGCAAAATACAAGGATAAAGAGAAAATTCTGAAAGCAGCAAGGGGTAAACGTGCCCTCACATATAAAGGGAGACCTATAAGACTCGTGACTGATCTCTCTTTTGAAACTTGGCAGGCCAGAAAGAATTGGCACGAGATTTTCAGGGTGCTAGACAGCAAAAATATGCAGCCGAGAATCCTTTATCCAGCAAGTCTGTCATTTAGAATAGAAGGAGAGATAAAGGTCTTCCCAAACAAACAAAAACTGAAGGAATTTGTCACCACTAAACCAGCCCTACAAGAGATCCTAAGGGGGACCCTGTGAGACAAAGTACCAGAGACATCACTACAAGCATAAAACATACAGACATCACAATGACTCTAAACCCGTATCTTTCTATAATAACACTGAATGTAAATGGATTAAATGCGCCAACCAAAAGACAGGGTATCAGAATGGATAAAAAAACAAGACCCATCTATTTGCTGTCTACAAGAGACTCATTTTAGACCTGAGGACACCTTTAGATTCAGAGTGAGGGGATGGAGAACTATTTATCATGCTACTGGAAGCCAAAAGAAAGCTGGAGTAGCCATACTTATATGAGACAAACTAGACTTTCAATTAAAGGCTGTAACAAGAGATGAAGAAGGACATTATATAATAGTTACAGGGTCTATCCATCAGGAAGAGCTAACAATTATAAATGTCTATGCGCCGAATACCGGAGCCCCCAAATATATAAAACAATTACTCATAAACAGAAGCAACCTTATTGATAAGAATGTGGTAATTGCTGGGGACTTTAACACCCCACTTACAGAAATGGATAGATCATCTAGACACATGGTCAGTAAAGAAACAAGGGCCCTGAATGATACATTGGATCAGATGGACTTGACAGATATATTTAGAACTCTGCATCCCAAAGCAACAGAATATACTTTCTTCTCGAGTGCACATGGAACATTCTCCAAGATAGATCATATACTGGGTCACAAAACAGCCCTTCATAAGTTTACAAGAATTGAAATTATACCATGCATACTTTCAGACCACAATGCTATGAAGCTTGAAATCAACCACAGGAAAAAGTCTGGAAAACCTCCAAAAGCATGGAGGTTAAAGAACACCCTACTAAAGAATGAATGGGTCAACCAGGCAATTAGAGAAGAAATCAAAAAATATATGGAAACAAACGAAAATGAAAATACAACAATCCAAACACTTTGGGACGCAGCGAAGGCAGTCCTGAGAGGAAAATACATTGCAATCCAGGCCTATCTCAAGAAACAAGGAAAATCCCAAATACAAAATCTAACAGCACACCTAAAGGAAATAGAAGCAGAACAGCAAAGACACCCCAAACCCAGCAGAAGAAGAGAAATAATAAAGATCAGAGCAGAAATAAACAATATAGAATCTAAAAGAACTGTAGAGCAGATCAACGAAACCAAGAGTTGGTTTTTTGAAAAAATAAACAAAATTGACAAACCTCTAGCCAGGCTTCTCAAAAAGAAAAGGGAGATGACCCAAATAGATAAAACCATGAATGAAAATGGAATTATTACAACCAATCCCTCAGAGATACAAACAATTATCAGGGAATACTATGAAAAATTATATGCCAACAAATTGGACAACCTGGAAGAAATGGACAAATTCCTGAACACCCACACTCTTCCAAAACTCAATCAGGAGGAAATAGAAAGCTTGAACAGACCCATAACCAGCAAAGAAATTGAATCGGTTATCAAAAATCTCCCAACAAATAAGAGTCCCAACAAATAAGAGAAAAAAAATTCTCAATAAGATACTAGCAAATCGAATTCAACGGCATATAAAAAGAATTATTCACCATAATCAAGTGGGATTCATTCCTGGGATGCAGGGCTGGTTCAACATTCGCAAATCAATCAACGTGATACATCACATTAACAAAAAAAAAGAGAAGAACCATATGATCCTGTCAATCGATGCAGAAAAGGCCTTTGACAAAATCCAGCACCCTTTCTTAATAAAAACCCTTGAGAAAGTCGGGATAGAAGGAACATACTTAAAGATCATAAAAGCCATTTATGAAAAGCCCACAGCTAACATCATCCTCAACGGGGAAAAACTGAGAGCTTTTTCCCTGAGATCAGGAACACGACAGGGATGCCCACTCTCACCGCTGTTGTTTAACATAGTGCTGGAAGTTCTAGCATCAGCAATCAGACAACAAAAGGAAATCAAAGGCATCCAAATTGGCAAAGATGAAGTCAAGCTTTCGCTTTTTGCAGATGACATGATATTATACATGGAAAATCCGATAGACTCCACCAAAAGTCTGCTAGAATTGATACATGAATTCAGCAAAGTTGCAGGATACAAAATCAATGTACAGAAATCAGTTGCATTCTTATACACTAACAATGAAGCAACAGAAAGACAAATAAAGAAACTGATCCCATTCACAATTGCACCAAGAAGCATAAAATACCTAGGAATAAATCTAACCAAAGATGTAAAGGATCTGTATGCTGAAAACTATAGAAAGCTTATGAAGGTAATTGAAGAAGATTTAAAGAAATGGAAAGACATTCCCTGTTCATGGATTGGAAAAATAAATATTGTCAAAATGTCAATACTACCCAAAGCTATCTACACATTCAATGCAATCCCAATCAAAATTGCACCAGCATTCTTCTCGAAACTAGAACAAGCAATCCTAAAATTCATATGGAACCACAAAAGGCCCCGAATAGCCAAAGGAATTTTGAAGAAGAAGACCAAAGCAGGAGGCATCACAATCCCAGACTTTAGCCTCTACTACAAAGCTGTCATCATCAAGACAGCATGGTATTGGCACAAAAACAGACACACAGACCAATGGAATAGAATAGAAACCCCAGAACTAGACCCACAAACGTATGGCCAACTCATCTTTGACAAAGCAGGAAAGAACATCCAATGGAAAAAAGACAGCCTCTTTAACAAATGGTGCTGGGAGAACTGGACAGCAACATGCAGAAGGTTGAAACTAGACCACTTTCTCACACCATTTACAAAAATAAACTCAAAATGGATAAAGGACCTAAATGTGAGACAGGAAACCGTCAAAACCCTAGAGGAGAAAGCAGGAAAAGACCTCTCTGACCTCAGCCGTAGCAATCTCTTACTCGACACATCCCCAAAGGCAAGGGAATTAAAAGCAAAAGTGAATTACTGGGACCTTATGAAGATAAAAAGCTTCTGCACAGCAAAGGAAACAACCAACAAAACTAAAAGGCAGCCAACGGAATGGGAAAAGATATTTGCAAATGACATATCGGACAAAGGGCTAGTATCTAAAATCTATAAAGAGCTCACCAAACTCCACACCCGAAAAACAAATAACCCAGTGAAGAAATGGGCAGAAAACATGAATAGACACTTCTCTAAAGAAGACATCCAGATGGCCAACAGGCACATGAAAAGATGTTCAGCGTCGCTCCTTATCAGGGAAATACAAATCAAAACCACACTCAGGTATCACCTCACGCCAGTCAGAGTGGCCAAAATGAACAAATCAGGAGACTATAGATGCTGGAGAGGATGTGGAGAAACGGGAACCCTCTTGCACTGTTGGTGGGAATGCAAATTGGTGCAGCCGCTCTGGAAAGCAGTGTGGAGGTTCCTCAGAAAATTAAAAATAGATCTACCCTATGACCCAGCAATAGCACTGCTAGGAATTTATCCAAGGGATACAGGAGTACTGATGCATAGGGGCACTTGTACCCCAATGTTCATAGCAGCACTGTCAACAATAGCCAAATTATGGAAAGAGCCTAAATGTCCATCAACTGATGAATGGATAAAGAAATTGTGGTATATATACACAATGGAATACCATGTGGCAATGAGAAAAAATGAAATATGGCCCTTTGTAGCAACGTGGATGGAACTGGAGAGTGTAATGCTAAGTGAAATAAGCCATACAGAGAAAGACAGATACCATATGGTTTCACTCTTATGTGGATCCTGAGAAACTTAACAGGAACCCATGGGGGAGGGGAAGGAAAAAAAAAAAAAAAGAGGTTAGAGTGGGAGAGAGCCAAAGCATAAGAGACTGTTAAAAACTGAGGACAAACTGAGGGTTGATGGGGGGTGGGAGGGAGGGGAGGGTGGGTGATGGGTATTGAGGAGGGCACCTTTTGGGATGAGCACTGGGTGTTGTATGGAAACCAATTTGTCAATAAATTTCATATATATGTATATATATATATATATATATATATATATATATAAAAATAACCACATTATTTAATTTAGTATGTAACATTTGTTATTCACTGAAATACTTTTTACCTTTATGTTTAGTGTCTGTCCTTTTCACTTTAGTGTAAGCTTCTTGATGGGAGGCTCTGCCTCCCTTGGTCATTGCTGTATTTCCGACTATGGAAACAGTGCCTTGTCCATTGTGAGTGCTAGATTGTTATTGAAGGCTGACTGATAGTGACTTCGTATTTTACCCTATTTCCAATGGGACACTATTGATGCTAATTTCTGTTAGCGCTTTACGAAAACTTTTCATACAATATATTTTTAAAGTCTCCAACAACACTAAATACCTAAGATATGTATATTTTTTGTCATTTAACAGTTGAAAAATCAGACATGTAAATAGTCAAAAGATTCAGAACTAGAATTCAATCCAAGTTGTCTAACTAAAGAGCTGTGTTCCTTCACATATGATATGATTTTAGAACTCTTCAGCTTTAAAAAGTTTTAGTTTCTATTTTATAATGGACAAGGACCCAATGCATTACACAGGACAAACCCTTTATGACAATAAAACAGATGTGAAAATACGATCGAGCAATTAAGTCATTGGTTTGATAACTAATGCAATGTGTGATAGTATTCCCAAACAAATAAAATGTTGAATTCTCCTGGGAAGTTATCAACAGTATTTCAAAAAGCAACTTTGAACTAACAGCAAGATATAACTAACTCTCATATATGACTTAAGTATTTTTATGCCTGACTAAGCCATTGTTTAGAACACAAAAATTCTGATTTATATACTTTTTTTTTCCCAAAACCAAGAAACCAGAAGCTAAGTAACAAACCATAGGTTTACCCAGACCTGTAGGGAACAGTTTTTAATTCCAATATTTGATAGAAATTCAAAGCAAATCATGATTCCAAATTGCAAATTTTCTTTTCTCCCAGAAAATTTAAGTATGTATGTGTTTGTTGTGCCTAGCTGGCCAGCATGGGCAGGGGTGAGGCAGGGAGATTCTAAAATATGTAAACAAAGGAATTCAACTGTGGATTTTATATGAGATATGATGCTCTGGTTACAAAACTTATCAGTAATGTCAAAGGTTTGCTCTTTCACATGTCTAAAAAGCTATAATGCACTGTTTGTATCACTGATCTGTGGCAGATTTACTAATAAACAATTTTACTATTTCCTTGTAACATGATTCCCCACCTATGGTGTTACAGCAGCTGCAAAGTTAAAGAATAAGCTTACAAACAGCAATATTTATTTTTTTATCCCTGAATTTATGTTTCCTTACTATGCACTCTTTTCATTAATAGAATAAGCTATTCTTAACACTAAGTTAAGCTGGATCACTCTCTATACCTTGAACATAGTGTCGAAAAAAAATAGGATAGATATACTCTATTAACATTTTTAGGAAGCATTTAAATATTTTTTTAACAGAAATACTATCTTTGGAATCCAAATTTAGGACCTAGATAAAATAAAGCATTAATAATTCAAGGCTGGAGTGCTTTGTGTTTCTATGAGGACCTTTTGTGTTCATATGAAGTTTTAGCAAGTTTTATTACTTTCATTTTCTAGTTCAGAATTTGACTACTCCCTATTTCATGTCCTATTTTTTATCTCAAAACATCAAGCAGGGATGACTTCATGAGACAATTGGATAGTTGTCTAAGTATCATAGTCGATGCCTGGTTAAGATTTATCTATCTGTTCTTTGGGGCGCGTGGATGTCTCAGTCGGTTAAGAATCCAACTCTTGCCACTCAAATATTTTATTCTAAATATTGAAATAAGAAATAAGAAAAAATGAAAAAAAGTAAGAAAAAAATGAGAAAACAACAACAAAAACAACTGTTGATATCGGCTCAGGGCATGATCTCATGGTTTGTGAGTTCAAGCCCCGCATTGGGCTCTGTGCTGATGGTGCAGCCTACTTGGGATTCTCATTCTCTCCCTCTCTCTGCCCCTCCCCACGCTTGCACTGTCTCAGTCTCTCAAAACCAAATAAATAAACTTAAAGAAAATTAAAAAAATCTGATCCTCAATCGAAATCTATGTTCACAAACTCTTCAATAGTTCACTTTATGTTTTTTGTGGTATCTTGTGGAGGAAGAGACATTAAAAAGTAATTTAGTTCAACTCAGTGTCAAAAGAGTTATTACCCATGCTGAGAGGAGATCATTTGTGCAAAAAAAACAAAACAAAACAGAACAAAAAACAACAAAAACCAAAACTGACGCGATGTAAAAAAAAAAAATCAAACACTTCAAGAGACTATTTATTTACTTTTCAATCCAATTCCTTTTCTCCTGACTCACTGGAACACATTTTCAAAACATGAACATTTTGATGAAGGTCGCGAACAGCAAAAGGAAGGAAGGAGCAGTGTTTTCAGAAAATGGAGTATATCACAGGAAATTAGGCCTGGGTTTGGAAGAGCCAAAAGCTGTGTAAGGAAAGGAACGACTATTTATTGAAGGATGTATCAGAAAGAGAGAAAGGAGAGCAAGAGGAAAGCTTTCCATTTATCAAAAATTTTGCTTAAGGCTAGTCCTAGGCGATTTCCTAATTTCAGGACTCGACCCAATTCAGGAGGGCACCATAGTGTAAGAAGCTTAAAGGATTTTTTTCCTACACACTAGTAAGCAAAAGTCATAAGTAAGTTCCCTTAAATATTTTAGATGTCATCTGTGATTTTATCAGTAATGGTAATAGCGTGTGTGGAGTGAGGACACTAAAAATATACAGTCTGGTTCTTCCTGACCTCATAAAATGTTCCAATACTTTAAATAGGCTTTAGCAATGATTCCAGAGAAAAGGAATCTTGCTGCCAGTGGGTTTAATTAGTATAAAATAATATTCACATAATATTCACCAGCTGTAGTTTGAAAAATATTTTTTGAATTGATAGATGCTTTTTTCATATTTTTGAACCAACACTCCTGTTTTATTATATTTTTGAAAGGGAGTTTTAGCAGTTTAAGTGGCAGTGGCAAAATGCTGTCACTCATTTTCTTTCTTTTTTTTTTTTTTAAATTTCAATGTTGTTCTCCCAGGCAGATCTTCCCAAGGAGATTTCAACACATTATACTTGCTTTTCAATTAGTCATATATCCTGCATCTTTCAGGCTGTTTTCCTACTGTCACAAGTAAAAAGAAAGAGAGAATGATGGTTGAAACTGGAATAATGAACTCTATCTAAAAGACATGAGTATGGGTCTCACGCAACAATTCATAGCTCCAAGCCCAATCCTATCCTTACAGCCATGATCAACTCTTTGCAGGTATGTTGCAGAAGAAGTAATCAACCATGCTGATTTTCATTTAAACCACTGGAGCCTCTTATGGGTTCAAATAAAAATTTCTGTGACATTAAAATAATATCCATTCAATGACTGGATATAATAGCAGTGTGCTCCAGGCAGATAAATTGTAGTTAGTTATACTCTAGGGTAGAAATAGCAAATTTGCATTCCATAAATTTCCACTCCTCAAGTCATAGGTTGTTTGCTGTCCTGCCATCCTTATTTAAAGGATGAAGAGCCCCTAAGACAGCACTCGGTATTTACACAAATACGTATTAAGAGGAGTACTGAAAACACATGTACAGTTTTCTGTCTGTTTATTTGTGGACTCTACTCATACACACTGCCTGTTACAAATACACAAAATAGAATGAAGTTGATGGGTTTCTCTGAAATTTCTTTTTGGAAACTTTTTTGCTATTTACAGAAATATTTGACAAAATGTGACCTTCTATCTGGGTTCTTAATTAACTCAACATGGTGTTTGTAACATCTAATAAAAAAAAATCTACAACTGTGTGTTTAAGCAAAAATTACCTCAAGTAAACTATACGTATATCAATCAAATTCAATAATTTTGAGGAAGGTCCTCCAGGTCTTGTAAAATGCTCGTGCATTTATTAAACACTAAGTCACACACTTCTCTACCTATTAGTTTGGCCAGCTGTGTGGCTGTTTATCCTCTTGTACTGAATTCCTGAGAGAACAAGAGTATTCTTGTTGACATCCCTTAAACTGCTGCTGCCCCATAGGGGTTCAAAGCAATGAAGCGAGAAATTGAGTTGAGGGAGTGGAGAGGACTCTTGACAATATCAGCAACACACTGTTTTGTGCTAATCATCAGACAATGGCCTTGGAGGATTCTGGGTCCTAACTAGGCCTCTTTTGATGGCTCTGTTAACCTGATAGGGTGGGTCAGATTGTGTCCACACAAATCTACAATTGTCAGTTGAAAAGTAGTGGGAAAAATTAAACATTTGATTCTAGGTTGTATATATAGCATAATGAGTATTTTGACTCTTTTTTTTTTTAATAAACTAACTGTCTGGAAAGCAAGGAAACAGAGATGTGTTCAGAATGGAAGTATCCTCTATCATCTTAGGATGTGAAACCAAATAAATGAATAGTAGGGAGTCTCATATATAAGCACAGAAGAACGCATGTACACCATTATAATGCTGAAAGACTTATTTCTATTTTCAAATTTTGTTTATCTAATTACTTATTCATTCTACTTAAAAGAATAACCCTTGTGTTAACTTCTCTGGTACATTCTGTAGAATTTATAACTTAACAAAGTAGTAAGGAGTGAGACTCAGTAAATGCTGAATACACAAACTTCAAACAATGAATGCAGAGGGCAGATATGTGGAATCACTTTAGATTCAAGATAATCTCTTTGATTTAAATTAGCAAGGACTAGGGGTGCCTGGGTGGCTCAGTCGGTTAAGTGTCTGACTTCAGCTCAGGTCATGATCTCACAGTTTGTGGGTTTGAAACACACATCAGGCTCTGTGCTAATAGCTGAGAGCCTGGAGCCTGCTTTGGATTCTGTGTCTCCCTCTCGCTCTGCTCCTCCCCCACTCATGCTCTGTCTTTCTCTCTCAAAAGTAAATAAACATTTTAAAAAATTTAAAAAAATAGCAAGGACTATACCTTTAAGATCAGCTGTCCTGATCAAAAGATACATAAGAGGTATCTACATTTTACTTCTTAAAATTTTAATTAAAAACAAATTGAGTGTATTTGTTTTTTTTTTTTTAATTTTTTTTTCAACGTTTATTTTTGCGACAGAGAGAGACAGAGCATGAACGGGGGAGGGGCAGAGAGAGAGGGAGACACAGAATCGGAAACAGGCTCCAGGCTCTGAGCCATCAGCCCAGAGCCCGACTCGGGGCTCGAACTCACGGACCGCGAGATCGTGACCTGGCTGAAGTCGGACGCTTAACCGACTGCGCCACCCAGGCGCCCCAAATTGAGTGTATTTGTATCTGAAAACAAGGTTGTCCATCTTCTCAAGTGGGAGCACCATTTAAAGCAAATGAGGAAGTCTGTTTCAGAACTCTAGTCTCTTCTGATGCCATTATTTTCAAAGTGGCCTAAGACTCATTGCAACGAAATTACGGATGACTTTATAAGGAAAATTTATAGAGTGTAGACAGATGTCTGTACAATGATTTTCTTTCTGAATGCATCTGTTCAGTGTGTTTCTTACATTTCCAACAAAAAGGTGGCATTCTGGGCTGTGCTTCTGTCATTTAATCACATGGAAATATGCCGATTCTTATTAACATCTTGACATTTTATTGCCATAAACTTATAAGTTCTTCTAATGTAAAATGGATTTAAATTCATGGAGTTGAGCTTCTTGTTAGGTATCCATTAAATGCCTGATCCTTTGCTCTCTACATCAGCACAACTTTCAGTCAAGTAAATCAGCTGTTGGCCAGAATAAGAATTCTAGATTAGGCCTTGAAAGGTTAACAGTTTGCTGTTTGGGATACAATTGAAAAGCTAGAGAAAACAAAAAGAATAAATGTGTGTTAAACTCTTTCATATTAACTTCTACACCAGGTAACTGACATGTCAAGCTCCTTATATTTAGACATTACCCGGTGGAGGTGCATTGGATTCTTATTACCACAATACAGTCTTTCTGTTGCTTAACAGAAGGTGTTCACCTTCCAATTGCTACAAAATTAAAGGTTTAGCTTGGAAACCTGTCTCTAGACAAAAAACAAAAAAACAAAAAAACAACACATGATCTGAGGCTGTAACAAGGCTCATCAAAAGGCTGAAAATGCTCCAGAGGTATTCTTAGGTATGTCAAGATATAGTATAAGGAAAATGTCACCATGATATTTTGTCTGTGTTGCAAATGATTAGAGAACTATTAACTGGTCCTAATCCAATATGTAATAGACACATTGAATGCACCTCAATGAATGTATAACAGATGTTCTCTACCTAAAGGGTTATCAAAATCTTTTCTAGAGAGAATCATAATTTCTTTTTTTTTTAAATTAATGTTTATTTTTGAGAGAGAGAGAGAGAGAGAGAGAGAGAGAGAGAGAGAGAGAAAGGTAGAGAGAGAGGGAGACACAGAATCTGAAGCAGGCTCCAGGCTCTGAGATGTCAGCACAGAGCCCGATGCAGGGTTTGAACCCACAAGCTGTGAGATCATGACCTGAGCTGAAATCGAACACTCAACTGATTGAGTCACCGAGGCACCCCGAGAATCATAATTTCTTAACACTCTGTATTTATGTTAAGTTGGATAATTTAAAATAATATATTAAAATGCAGTACAGCATACTTACTTCTTTTGTTATGTTTGTGTCAAAGACAACATAAGTTTGACACAAAATTAGCAATTGATGCTTATTCATAAATAAGTATGGCAAGGGAATCCATCTGGCTGCAGTAGTTCAGTACTCTTCATCAAGGAGAGTATGTTTTATATATAAAAAAAAGTAAATATTGATAAAGCCCCTCTAATGGTAGCAATGATCCTACTAAGACAGGATTTGGGGAAAGGAGGCACTGGAGAGATTTCATACTAGTATTCAGGTATATCAGGTAGCCATTGGTTGGCAGCAAAGGAGCAGTTTGGAGACATTTAAAAGAGAGATGTTGTTCATTTTTGTTGGGGGGGTTAGGTTTCTATGGCCAGCCATTTCTTGGACCAAGTCAGGGTCATAGGGTGTTTCTGGAGGTCAAACTCTTATATATGAGAGTTTGCATCTCTTGAGTGACTGAATTGAAGTTAACAATTGATGGCCATGTATTTCTGTACCTGCTGATGACAAAGAAAGGGCACCTTGCAATTAAGTCAGACTTAGAAAATCTTAAAGTGTAAGACCAAAAGGTTTTATACATATTGTGGTTTTTGGAAGAAAATTAAAAAAATATTTTAAAATGTCTAACTCTATATTTTAATTGCTATAAGCTAAAAATAGAAAATTTATTTTGTCATGTATAAACAAACTTCATTTCTACTCTTCATTGACAAAGGAAACAAAGGAAAATGCCCATAACAGAATCACCATTTCAATCAGCATAGAAAAAAATAAAACATAAGAAACTTGTTTCTTACAAATAGCCCTTTCAAGTTTGCATATGGTTTTCCCCTTTTATCAGTAAGCAAAGCTTGTTTTTTGTTGCTCTCTGTTTGTTTTAGTCAGGAAATTAATCAGTGAATCAACAAATACTTAATGGCAAGACGTTTTGCTGGGTGATGTGAAAAATGGAAGTGATCCCAGCTGTTTAGATACTTGTAATCTACCTAAAGACAAGATGTCTATGTACTCACAAAAGTAAGGAACATTAAAAAGCAGAGTGGAGTTGGGGTCCCTGCATGACTTAGTCAGTTGAGCACTGGACTCTTGGTTTCGGCTCAGGTCATGAACCAACGGTTAGTGAGTCTGAGCCCCGTGTCAGGCTCTGTGCTGACAGTGTGGACTCTGCTTGGGATTCTCTCCCTCTCTTCCCTCCCCTGCCTGTGCGCTCGCTCACTTTCTCTCTCTCTCTCTCACACACACACACAATAAATAAATAAAAACTTAAAAAAAAGGCAGAATGGAGTTAAGTGTTATCTGAGTTTTACAGCAATATAGGTTAGTTGAGAGTCAATGATAACCCTACAGCACAAGTGACCATGAGCTGGAAAGAGGCATTACTGAGTTAAAGGCGGCTGAAAATGGCTGTATGAAATGGGTCATGAAGAGCCCAGTGACATCTCTATGGAATACCTGCAATGAGATTTTACTTACTAAATGGTTGTCTTAATGAAAATGTGAATAAATAAAGGAATTGCTGTCTGGAAGAATGTTGAAATTCCAAGAGGACAGAGCATAATGTTGGAGCAAGGGTTAAGAACATGGCATTTTTGTTTGAGACATATTAATCTGACTTATGTTGCATCTTAGTGTGGGAACTAGTGAGATGAGTTGAAAAAACTGAGCAGGACAATACTGTGGATGCTGAACAGATGAAGCTTTAAACAGGAATTAAGGCTTATCTGTGGAATGATTTTGTTCCTCAGAGTCTGGTTTCCTTTCATCTCACACGACCAATGTCCTCTGATGACTCCCTCCATTGCACAAAGTTTGACTGTAAGTTATTTCTCTCACGTGTATATCTCTGGCTGGTACCATTCTCTTAATACTTAGATCTATAGGTCTGAATGTCCTATAAATATTTCAAACCAACATATCTAAAAAAATACATATTGTGTTTCTCTCCCTATTTTTCTCTCCCTCTTCCTTTCTTATTTTAAAATTTTTTTTTAACGTTTATTTATTTTTGAGACAGAGAGAGACAGAGCATGAATGGGGGAGGGTCAGAGAGAGGGAGACACAGAATCTGAAACAGGCTCCAGGCTCTGAGCTGTCAGCAAAGAGCCCGACGCGGGGCTCAAACTCACGGACCGCGAGATCGTGACCTGAGCCGAAGTCGGCCGCTTAACTGACTGAGCCACCCAGGCGCCCCTACTTTCTTATTTTAGTAAATGACACCACCCAGTATTTGCTCTTGACTTTTGATTTCTCCCCACTCTCCAATCCAATGCATTGCCAAATCTCACCAATTAATCCTCAATGTATGTTCCAAATCCACTAATGTTTCTCTGATCCCTCTGCCACAAATGTAGAGAAGGCTCTGTTCCTCTTATATTGGTGACTGTAGCTACTCTCAGCTTTTGAATTGGTCCCTCTGCCTTCAATCTTGCTCCTTCCCAGCCTTTCTTCACACAACAGCTAGGATGATGTCCAGGAACACATGTGTTCCATCACATGCATAAATTAATTTCAGAAATATTAAATATGGAATGTAAAATTTCCACAACTAAATTAGTGAATAAAGTTAAGCATGACTGTATAGTATTCACCCAAAATAGCCAGAATGGACTTATCATTGCCCTTTAAGCCCTCCTTCCTTCACACTTGTTCAATTTTCCCTACTGTAATCTTCTCCAAGATTTACTTGACAAATACCCTACATTCCATTGGGTTTTTAATAATATTAACAACATTTAAAAATCACAGTAATGGGGGGGGGGTCCTGCATGGCTCGGTTGGTTAAGCATCTGACTTTGGCTCGGATTGTGATCTCGCAGTTTGTGAGTTCGAGACCCACATTGTGCTCTTTGCCATCAGCATGGAGCCCGCTTTGGATCCTTTGTCTCCCTCTCTCTCTGCTCCTCCCCTGCTTGCGCTCGCTCTCTCTAAAAATAAATAACCATTTAAAAAATCACAATAATAGCATCACTTCAAATTGTATATGCATTTCTCAAATGCTTTCTCAAAAATATAACCTTCTGAAATAGTCATGAAAGACATCATGAACAATACTTGTATGATGTGACATCTCAGAGAAATTAAGTTTCCTTTACAATATCACAGAGCCATTAAATGGCCATTCCTTTAGTTTTCCCACCCCTCAACATGAGGTCTCTCTCCAGAGTTCTCTCTTCTCAATGATTATAGCATTTTGGTTTTAATTTTTATGGCACTTGATAATAAGAATCCCTTACATTTCATACAATGCTTTTCTGTTTACAAAACAATTTTCTCATGCTAAATTCTAATTTCTCTTTTTAAATACTTATTTTATATCAAAAGACTTTTAGACTTACAGAAACTTGTAGACAACATAGAGAGTTTCCATATGTACCGCACCCATTCTCTTTATTATTAGTATCTTACACTAATATGGTACAGGTTTTACAATAATTGAACCAATATCAGTATGTTATTATTAACTCAACTTTCTCTGTTTAAAAAAAATTCCTCAGATTTTAAACTAATGTCTTTTTCCAGTTCCATGATTCAGTGCAAGATAGCATGTGTCATTTGGTCCTCATTTCTCTTTAAGCCCTTTTAGCAGTTACAATTTCTGAGACTTCCCTTTTTTGTAAGTTTATTTTATTTTGAGAGAGAGAGAGAGAGAGTCTGTATGGGGGAGGGGCAGAGGACGAGGAAGAGAGAATCCCAAGCAGTCTCTGTGCTTTCAGTGCAGAGCCCAATGCAGGGCTCGAGCCCACAAACCGTGAAATCGTGACCTTGGCTGAGATGAAAAGCCAGACACTTGACTGACTGAGCCACCCAGGTGCCCTGGAGACTTCCCTCTTTGATGACCTTGATTTTTTTGAAAAGTAGTGATTTTTTGAAAGATAGTGATCTGCTATTTCATAGAATGTCCTTTGGTTGTGATTTGTCTGATGTTTTCGTCATGATTATTCTTATGTCACATTTTTTTTGGAAGAAGAACACAGAAGTAGAGTGCCATCTTATCATAGCAAGCATACGTGCTATCAATATGACATCATTGTTGATGTTAACCTTGATCACTTAGACAAGTCTTTGTCATTGTTTACCACGTAGCTATAAAATGACTAATTTTCCCTTTCCAGGCTGTCCTTTTTGAATGGAAGTCATGTAGAGCCCACACTTAGGAAATGGAGAGTTATGCTCCACCTGCTTGAGGGCACAGTATCTACACAAATAATTTGAAATTCCTCTGCATGGAAGATTTGTCTGCTATCCCCCATTTACTTATTCATTCAATTATTTGTATCAGTATGGATTCATGAATATTTGTTTTATACTTTGGATTATCATCTATATCAGTTCATTTTTTCACTCAAACCATTCTGGCTTTGAACATTGGAAGCTCTTTCAGTTGGCTCTTTTCTCTTTTATTTTTACACCTGCTTGCAGAAGGTACATTATTCAATCTTTCCATCCATATACTATTGCTCCTCCTTAGTTTTGTGTAATGTAAAAAAATTAGGTTACCTACAAAATTAAACCACCTCCATCCCCCAGCCTCCCCTCTCCTGTATCAGTCTCCAAATACGAAGGAAACTAATATAAAATAACCCCCTACAGTTTAGGTGTTGCATTAGTTTTTATGATATGTTCTCCTTCTTCCTTTTTTTTTGTATTAGTAAATCTTTGCCCTCAGATGTTGGAGTGTTTTTAGTATTTTTTTTTTATTCTCCATAAACATCTTGGTGTCAAGAAGTACTTGATCCCCTATGAACATTTATTGACGTATAAGTACAGAGAAATAAGTGGTGATACTGAGAAGAAAATGAGACCCTTTATGAATTTTATTGCAATGAATTCAGCTGGGGATCATATCATATTAATTCAGTCTTCAACAACATAGAATAAATCAATGGTTCTCAAGCTTTAGTATGTATCAGCATCATCTGGACATCTTGGTAAAATAAAATTGCTGGGCCCCATCTCCAGAATTTCTGATTCAATAGGTTTTGTGTGGACCCCAGAATTTGCATTTCTAACAAGTTCCCAAATGTATCAGTTTGCTAGGGCTGCCATAACAAGATACCACGGACTGGATGTCTTCAACAGTATACATTTATTTTGCCATAGTTCTGAAGCGTGGAGGTCTAAATTCAAGGTGTTTAGAGGGGTTAGTTTCTCCTGAGGCTCTCTCACTGGCTTGCAGATTGATACATTTTCACTATTCCCTGGCAGAGTCTTTTCTCTGTGCATATAGCTTTCTCTCATTTCCATTTCTTATAAGGACAACAGTTAGCTTTGGGATTAGTACCCATTCTCATGGCTTCATTTTAACTTTGTGCCTCTTTAAAGGCCCTGTCTCAAAATACAGTCACATCCTGAGTACTGGGATGTATGGCTTCAATATGTGAATATTGGGCCCATAATACCACCTGATGCTGATGCTGATGTTGAGAATTACTGGCAAAAGTCATCAGGGAAAGCCAAGGATGTGTGAAGAAAAGTTGGCAATGATCTGGGTAAATTATGATGACAACACTGGTGAAGAGAAGACAGAAGATGATTTCCAGATAGGAAGTCTCCTCTTTGACAACGCTGATTAAGAACGACAATCATGTACCAGGTGGATTGGGAAAAAAATTTGAGTTGTTGTCAGGAAAATGCTTTGTTTTTCACCTTCCATAGATTCTATATCACTAGAAGGATTGTATCCTTGTGAGAGATGTTCAAAAGTGCTAGAAACTCTCAGCCTTCATAAGTAATTTGCCAATTCACTGCTTAATATGTTGTTTTCTTCTTCCTCCTTATGGCTTTCTGTAGATTAATCTTAAGGTGTTTATGAATGGGGGACACTGGGCTTTCCAGACTTAATTACAATGACATTCAAGTTGGGAGAATTCTATGTATCATACCAATTAAAGAGCACTTCATTTCATAGAGTTTTTCAGCGTAATTGGAGCAGAGGTCTCTCCAGAGAGGTAAGCAAGTGTTCTGCCAATTCCTAGTAGGTTAGGATTTATTATTTTAGTTTGTGCTCTGAAGTTATTAGGCCTTGAGAATACATTCCAAATGCAGGGGTCTCCAGTTTAGCATTCTATCTTGCTTAGGGTTAAAGTTTTATAAACTCCCCCTCACATGAACAAGGCCAGACCCATTAAAGCCAGGCTCTAGGTCACTCAGATAAACAAGAGCTACTATTGCATATCCTGTTTTTGTCCTGACCTCTATGAATTTCTCTTAATTTCTCAGATACTTCATTATACATTTAAAGAAGAAAATTGTGTGTGTATGTGTGTGTGTGTGTGTGCATTTTTGTTTAAATTTTGAGTTTGCTATTAATTTTATCCAGCAAACAGATATTCTTTTTTTTTAAGTTTTATTTATTTATATTGGGGGTGGCAGAGAGAGAGAAAGAGAAAGAGAGAGAGAGAATCTCAAGCAGGCACTGCACTGTCAGCATGGAGCCTGATGTGGGGCTCAAAACCACAAACTGTGAGATCATTACCTGAGCTGAAGTTGGATGCTTAACCCACTGAGCCACCCAGTACCCCAACAGATATCCTTACCAGAAGCTTCTCTGGTTTTCTAGTTATCTAATTTACTAATAACGTCCTTATTTTCTTTATGTTACTTTTATCATTACTACGTTTCTTGAAAGTAGTGTCTGTGCTTGATAATTCTTCTTTTTATCTTTGAGTTGATTCAGTCTTCAATAATGTGGAAGGGACCTTAGTGGTTATGTGTTCCAAACTACATATGTGGTACTTGTCAGAGATTGACAGAAAATCCAGCATCACTGAGGCCAGGGCAGAAGAGATATATTTCAGGAGAAGCATTTAAGAAAATTTTGTAAGTGTCAAAGTGAAATCAATGAGAACTAATTTTATTACCTTCTCAATCTCCTGTTTCAAATGTATGTGCACATGTGTATTTGTGTGTGTGTGTGCATGCATGCTCGTGGCAGGTGGAAGGAAAGGAATAATATATCATCTACACAAAAATCTTCAGAGGCACTGCAGACTGTTCCTTATTTTGCAAGTTCCATATTTGCATCAATATTTGAATCAATCACAAAACATTAAAATTGAAACTTTTGATAGATTCTCAATCCAATATTGATTCTTTGACACAATTACATCAACCTTACCAGAAACTATTGCCTTATTTCAGGTTTTTAGCTTTTTCCCTTAGATCAGGGTCAGCATAATATCCTTAATTTACTGCTTTTTCACTGAGATTAAAATATTACTATCTGCCACTGTTAAAAAAAAGTTTGTAGACACTGCCATAGATCAATAAAGTGCTCCTTAAATCGTTATTTTGACGTCCTGTAATCTTCACTCCTAAAATACTCAGTTGGTTGCCTACCACCTAGACACTGAATTCTTAGCTCTTTATCACGATCCATGACACCATCATTTGTAGCTGCCCTCATCTGCAACTGCATCCCATACTTCCCTCTTCTGCTTATTCTATAGTCTCATTCTAAACAATTTGGAGTTTGGACAATCTATGGTGATCTCCCATTTACACACTAATTCCTCAGCCTAGAATGTGCTTCATCTTTTGTTCAAACTAAAATATTCCTAATAGTCTTTAAAAAAATTGTAATGCTTATTTATTTTGAGAGAGAGAAAAAGAGAGCAGGGGAGGGAAAGAGGGACAGAGAGAGAGGGAGAGAGAATCCCAAGCATGCTCTGCACTCTCTGTGCAGAGCCTGACACGGGGCTTGATGTCATGGTGAGATCATGACCTGAGCCAAAATCAAGAGCCGGACACTTAACCAACTGAGCCACCCAGGCAACCCTTTAATAGTGTTTTAACAGTCAACTTGAACAACACTATTTCTTCTCTAAAGTCTGAATTTTTCTAGAAAGACAAATGAAGTGAAGCGTTCAAGAGCATGGATTCTGGAGCCACAGTGCGTGAACTTGACTCCTGTCTTCACTATTCACTAGCTGTATTACCTTGGGCTAGTAATTTATAAAACCTCTAGTTCATAGTCATCATTGTCATTATTGTCCTCCTCCTCCTCCTTCTCTCTTCCTCCTCTTCCTCCTTCCCCTTCTTCTTCATAATCTTCTTCTTCTTCTTCTTCTTCTTCTTCTTCTTCTTCTTCTTCTTCTTCTTCTTTTTCAAAATAGGTGTATTCAAGTTAAAGCAAACTGAAAAGAAATGTATTCGGTTTTAATTTGCTCTTCCTCTTTGCTGTCAAATTCAGATATAGCAAATTAAATCACTGTATTGAAAAACTACTTGAAAAAAATGAACATATGTATCTTTGCAAAAACACAATAAGGACAAAGATAAGAAAAGAAACATAAAAATATAAAAGAAGAAGTTTCAAAATGTGACAATCTGTCAGGTAAATTCAGGTCACATAAGGAAGTCTTAAATTACATCAAGTGGAATATCTGTCTGAGGCATTACTTCCTCCCACAGATATGTTGTCAGTTTTCCATTTGAACAGTTGACCTTTCATTAATTTTTAAGCCTTGTGCTGTGTTTATACTACTATCTTCTCACATCATCTCTGACTGCTTTTAGACTCAAAATATTCACAGTCATAGGATGGAATTAGTAGATAGTTGAATTGCTTTTGCTCTCTCATCTTAACCAAACTAAATTACTAAGTATATTTTTAATACTAAAATAATCAGTGAATTTGGTCCAGGTTTACAGAATCAATCTCTCCCTCTCTCTCTCACTTTGTCTTCGGCATCATCATCATCATCATCATCTGTGTGTATTTATATATGTGTGTGGCGTGTATTCTGATAACTTATTTTTTATGACACAATTTTTATTATCCATTAAATCAAAGTGACAACAAAAGATATCACAGGCAATCACAAAATGTTATATAGCTGTGAGTAAAATTTAGTTCTTTTAATATTAAGCCTCAGTTATTCTTAAGTAACCAAAGTCCTATAAATATAAGGAATTTGGCAAACATAGAATCCCTGTTATTTATTTTTGGGGGTGGGCAGACAACGTAAAAGGTAAAGGAAAACTTCTGTTTACAATTTCCTTTTTTTAAAAAATATATGAAATTTATGGTCAAATTGGTTTCCATACAACACCCAGTGCTCATCCCAAAAGGTGCCCTCCTCAGTACCCATCACCCACCCTCCCCTCCCTCCCACCCCCCCATCAACCCTCAGTTTGTTCTCAGTTTTTAAGAGTCTCTTATGCTTTGGCTCTCTTACACTCTAACCTCTTTTTTTTCCCCTTCCCCTCCCCCATGGGTTCCTGTTAAGTTTCTCAGGATCCACATAAGAGTGAACACATAAGGTATCTGTCTTTCTCTGTATGGCTTATTTCATTCAGCATAACACTCTCCAGCTCCATCCACGTTGCTACAAAGGGCCATATTTCATTCTTTCTCATTGCCACGTAGTACTCCATTGTGTATATAAACCATCATTTCTCTATCCATTCATCAGTGGATGGACACTTAGTCTCCTTCCATAATTTGACTATTGTTGAGAGTACTGCTGTAAACATTGGGGTACAAGTGCGCCTATGCATCAGTACTCCTGTATCCCTTGGGTAAGTTCCTAGCAGTGCTACTGCTGGGTCATACGGTAGATCTATTTTTAATTTTCTGAGGAACCTCCACACTGCTTTCCAGAGTGGCTGCACCAGTTTGCATTCCCACCAACAGTGCAAGAGGGTCCCCGTTTCTACACATCCTCTCCAGCATCTATAGTCTCCTGATTTGTTCATTTTGGCCACTCTGACTGGCGTGAGGTGATATCTGAGTGTGGTTTTAATTTGTATTTCCCTGATGAGGAGCGACGTTGAGCATCTTTTCATGTGCCTGTTGGCCATCCAGATGTCTTCTTTAGAGAAGTGTCTATTCATGTTTTCTGCCCATTTCTTCACTGGATTATTTGTCTTTTGTGTGTGGAGTTTGGCGATCTCTTTATAGATTTTGGATATTAGCCCTTTGTCCAATATGTAATTTGCAAATATCTTTTCCCATTCTGTTGGTTGCCTTTTGGTCTTGTTGACTGTTCCCTTTGCTGTGCAGAAGCTTTTTATCTTCATGAGGTCCCAATAGTTCATTTTTGCTTTTAATTCCCTTGCCTTTGGGGATGTGTCAAGTAAGAAATTGCTGCAGCTGAGGTCAGAGAAGTCTTTTCCTGCTTTCTTCTCTAGGGTTTTGATGGTTTCCTGTCTCACATTCAGGTCCTTTATCCATTTTGAGTTTATTTTTGTAAATGGTGTGAGAAAGTGGTCTAGTTTCAACCTTCTGCATGTTGCTGTCCAGTTCTCCCAGCACCATTTGTTGAAGAGACTGTCTTTTTTCCATTGGATATTCTTTCCTGCTTTGTCAAAGATTAGTTGGCCGTACTTTTGTGGGTCTAGTTCTGGGGTTTCTATTCTATTCCATTGGTCTATGTGTCTGTTTTTTGTTCCAATACCATGCTGTCTTAATGATTACAGCTTTGTAGTAGAGGCCAAAGTCGGGGATTGTGATGCCTCCTGCTTTGGTCTTCTTCTTCAAAATTCCTTTGGCTATTCGGGGCCTTTTGTGGTTCCATATGAATTTTAGGATTGCTTGTTCTAGTTTTGAGAAGAATGCTGGTGCAATTTTGATTGGGCTTGCCTTGAATGTGTAGATAGCTTTGGGTAGTATTGATATTTTACCAATATTCTTCCAATCCATGAGCACGGAATGTTTTTCCATTTCTTTGTATCTTCTTCAATTTCTTTCACAAGATTTCTATAGTTTTCAGCATACAGATCTTTTACATCTTTGGTTAGATTTATTCCTAGGCATTTTATGCTTCTTGGTGCAATTGTGAATGGGATCAGTTTCTTTATTTGTCTTTTTGTTGCTTCATTATTAGTGTATAAGAATGCAACTGATTTCTGTACATTGATTTTGTATCCTGCAACTTTGCTGAATTCATGTATCAGTTCTAGCAGACTTTTGGTGGAGTCTATCGGATTTTCCATGTATAATATCATGTCATGTGCAAAAAGTGAAAGCTTAACTTCATCTTTGCCAATTTTGATGCCCTTGATTTCCTTTTGTTGTCTGATTGCTGATGCTAGAACTTCCAACACTATGTTAAACAACAGTGGTGAGAGTGGACATCCCTGTTGTGTTCTGATCTCAGGGAAAAAGCTCTCGGTTTTTCCCCATTGAGGATGATATTAGCTGTGGGCTTTTCATAAATGGCTTTTATGATCTTTAATATGTTCCTTCTATCCCGACTTTCTCGAGGGTTTTTATTAAGAAAGTTGCTGAATTTTGTCAAAGGCCTTTTCTTCATCGATTGACAGGATCATATGGTTCTTGTCTTTTCTTTTATTAATGTGATGTATCACATTGATTGATTTGGGAATGTTGAACCAGCCCTGCATCCCAGGAATGAATCCCACTTGATCATGGTGAATGATTCTTTTTATATGCTGTTGAATTTGATTTGCTAGTATCTTATTGAGAATTTTTGCATCCATATTCATCAGGGATATTGGCCTGTAGTTCTCTTTTTTTACTGGGTCTCTGGTTTAGGAATCAAAGTAATACTGGCTTCATAGAATGAGTCTGGAAGTTTTCCTTCCATTTCTATTTTTTGGAATAGCTTGAGAAGGATAGGTATTATCTCTGCTTTAAACGTCTGGTAGAACTCCCCTGGGAAGCCATCTGGTCCTGGACTCTTATTTGTTGGGAGATTTTTGATAACGGATTCAATTTCTTCGCTGGTTATGGGTCTGTTCAAGTTTTCTATTTCCTCCTGATTGAGTTTTGGAAGTGTGTGGGTGTTTAGGAATTTGTCCATTTCTTCCAGGTTGTCCAGTTTGTTGGCATATAATTTTTCATAGTATTCCCTGATAATCCTTGTATTTCTGAGGGATTGGTTGTAATAATTCCATATTCATTCATGATTTTTTCTATTTGGGTCCTCTCCCTTTTCTTTTTGAGAAGCCTGGCTAGAGGTTTATCAATTTTATTTTTTCAAAAAACCAACTCTTGGTTTCATTGATCTGCTCTACAGTTTTTTTAGATTGTACATTGTTTATTTCTGCTCTAATCTTTTATTTCTCTTCTTCTGCTGGGTTTGGGGTGTCTTTGCTGCTCTGCTTCTATTTCCTTTAGGTGTTCTGTTAGAATTTGTATTTGGGATTTTTCTTGTTTCTTGAGATAGGCCTGGATTGCAATGTACTTTCCAGTCAGGACTGCCTTCGCTGCATCCCAAGGCGTTTGGATTGTTGTATTTTCATTTTCATTTGTTTCCATATATTTTTTGATTTCTTCTCTAATTGCCCGGTTGACCCATTCATTCTTTAGTAGGGTGTTCTTTAATCTCCATGCTTTTGGAGGTCTTCTAGACTTTTTCCTGTGGTTGATTTCAAGCTTCATAGCATTGTGGTCTGAAAGTACGCATGGTATGATCTCAATTCTTGTATACTTATGAAGGGCTGTTTTGTGATCTATCTTGGAGAATGTTCCATGTGCACTGGAGAAGAAAGTATATTCTGTTGCGTTGGGATGCAGAGTTCTAAATATATCTGTCAGGTCCATCTGATCCAATGTATCATTCAGGGCCCTTGTTTCTTTATTGACCGTGTGTCTAGATGATCTATCCATTTCTGTAAGTGGGGTGTTAAAGTCCCCTGCAATTACCACAGCCTTATCAATAAGGTTGCTTATGTTTATGAGTAATTGTTTTATATATTTGGGGGCTCCTGTATTCGGTGCATAGACATTTATAATTGTTAGCTCTTCCTGATGGATAGACCCTGTAATTATTATATAATGCCCTTCTTCATCTCTTGTTACAGCCTTTAATTTAAATTTTTTTTTTTCAATGTTTATTTATTTTTGGGACAGAGAGAGACAGAGCATGAACGGGGGAGGGGCAGAGAGAGAGGGAGACACAGAATCGGAAACAGGCTCCAGGCTCTGAGCCATCAGCCCAGAGCCCGACGCGGGGCTCGAACTCACGGACCGCGAGATCGTGACCTGGCTGAAGTCGGACGCTTAACCGACTGCGCCACCCAGGCGCCCCAGACAGCCTTTAATTTAAAGTCTAGTTTGTCTGATACAAGTATGGCTACTCCAGCTGTCTTTTGACTTCTAGTAGCATGATAAATAGTTCTCCATCCCTTCACTCTCAATCTGAAGGTGTTGTCAGGTCTAAAATGAGTCTCTTGTAGACAGCAAATAGATGGGTCTTGTTTTTTATCCATGCTGATAGCCTATGTCTTTTGGTTGGTGCATTTAGTCCATTTACATTCAGTGTTATTATAGAAAGATATGGGTTTAGAGTCATTGTGATGACTGTAGGTTTCATGCTTGTAGCGATGTCTCTGGTACTTTGTCTCACAGGATCCCCCTTAGGATCTCTTGTAGGGCTGGGTTAGTGGTGATGAATTCCTTCAGTTTTTGTTTGTTTGGGAAGACCTTTATCTCTCCTTCTATTCTAAATGACAGATTTGCTGGATAAAGGATTCTCAGCTGCATATTTTTTCTGTTCATCACATTGAAGATTTCCTGCCATTCCTTTCTGGCCTGCCAAGTTTCAGTAGAGAGATCTGTCACTAGTCTTATCGGTCTCCCTTTATATGTTAGAACATGTTAATCCCTAGCTGCTTTCAGAATTTTCTCTTTATCCTTGTATTTTGCCAGTTTCACTATGATATGTCGTGCAGAAGATCGATTCAAGTTACGTCTGAAGGGAGTTCTCTGTGCCTCTTGGATTTCAATGCCTTTTTCCTTCCCCAGATCCAGGAAGTTCTCAGCTATTATTTCTTCAAGTACACCTTCAGTACCTTTCCCTCTCTCTTCCTCCTCTGGAATACCAATTAGGCATAGATTATTTCTCTTTAGTGCATCACTTTGTTCTCTAATTTTCCCCTCATACTCATGGATTTTTTTATTTCTCTTTTTCTCAGCTTCCTCTTTTTTCATAATTTTATCTTCTGGTTCCCCTATTCTCTCCTCTGCCTGTTCAATCCGAGCTGTGGTTGTCTCCATTTTATTTTGCAGCTAATATATAGCATTTTTTAGCTCCTCCTGGCTGTTCCTCAGTCCCTTGATCTCTGTAGCAATAGATTCTCTGCTGTCCTGTATACTGTTTTCAAGCCCAGCGATTAATTTTATGACTATTATTCTAAATTCACTTTGTTATATTGTTTAAATCCTTTTTGATCAGTTCATTAGCTGTCGTTATTTCCTGGAGATTCTTTTGAGGGGAATTCTTCTGTTTGGTCATTTTGGATAGTCCCTGGAGTGGTGCGGAACTGCGGGGCACTTCCCCTGTGCTGTCTTGAATAGCTGGGGTGGATCGGCAAGGTGCACAGGGGCGGGAGGGGCAGGCTCAGCTCACTTTTCCTTTGGTGATCCACTTGGGGAGGGGCCCTGCATGACTAGGAGGGAGTCAGACCCGCCACCACTAGAGGGATGGATCTGCAGAAGCACAGCCTTGGGTGTTTATGTGATGTAAGCAAGTTCCCTGACAGGAACTGGTTCCCTTTGGGATTTTGGTGGGGGATGGGAGACGGAGATGGTGCTGGCCAGTGCCTCAGCCAAGCTGAGCTCTGTCGTCCTGGGCTCAACAACTCTCCCTCCTCTTGTCCTACAGCCCTCCTGCTCTCTGAGCAGAGCTGTTAAGTCCCACTTGCTGTCAGAACACACTCATTCCAGCCCCTCGCTTTTGCAAGCCAGAGTCAGGGGCTCTGCTTTGCATGTGGTCTGCCCCTCTGCCACGTCTCCCTCCCAGCAGTCCGTGTAGTGCACACCACCTCTCCGCCCTTCCTACCCTCTTCCGTGGGCCTCTCCTCTACACTTGGCTCCAGAGAATCCGTTCTGCTAGTCTTCTGGTGGTTTTATGGGTTATTTAGGCAGGTGTGGGTGGAATCTAAGTGATCAGCAGGACGCGGTGAGCCCAGAGTCCTCCTACACTGCCATCTTCCTCCAACCACCCCTCAACATTTAATTTCTGAGAGACAGAGAGAGACACAGTGTGGATGGGGGAGGAGCAGAGAGAGAGGGAGACCCAGAATCTGCAGCAGGCTCCAGGCTCTGAGCTGTCAGCACAGAGCCTGACATGGGGCTCAAACTCACTGACTGCGAGATCATAACCTGAGCTGGAGTCGGTCGCCCAACTGACTCTCTGTTTACAATTTCCAATAGGAATTTATATTGTTAATTTTGGTAATATTTTTTAACTGGATTTAACAATTTTTTGAACGATTTGTTGTCCATATCCTACCTTTATTCCAAACAACTTTTTTCCTCAGTTGTTAAAATGTGACATATAGTTGTATACACATATAAATTGTACATATACACCTACACATGTATATACGTGGTGAAATTCATCAGAAGACATCACCTCTTTGACTTTTTCATTCAGGCTTAAAAATTTTATTAGTCAGTGCACTTGATCATGGGCCATGTTTGGCTCGTTCAATGTGGTTCAAAAATAGATTTTCTCCAGCTGTATGTTATTAAAAAAAGACACCATTTTGAGCTTTAGTCTTGTCATCTACCAAATGGGTTAATAATGTCTATTTTAAGAAGTGGCTGTAATGTTTAGTAAAATGCTAAATATTCAGTGAGTTGTACATAAGACACCCTCAGAATAGTAGTATAATTATGAAAACTGCTGCAGATAATTAAGTAGGGGTAGTTGCTAGTGTAAACACACTTTATGGTTTAGCAAATGTGACAATAAAACAAAAAACATTTAGTGGAATTATCTAAGTTATCAACAGTCTTCCTCTACCTTCAAATGACTTTGACATCTCCTATCTACTACTCTAATACTAGAGAATTTAACCACTAGAATATAACTACTCCTTCAAATTCTTCCTCAAAAGCTTCACTCTGTTCACAAGGAACAGTCGATCCTGGGAAAAATTGGAAGTAAACTTCAATACCAGCTTTGTGGGCAGGCATATTAGCTCAGGCTGTCATAACAAAATACCACAGACTATGTGGGTTAAATAAACAACAGAAATGTATTTTCTATCAGTTTCTGAGGCTCAAAGTCCAAAATCAAGGTCTTAACATGTTTGGTTTCTGGTGAGGCCTCTCTTACTGGCTTGTATATGGCTACCTTCTCTGTGTCCTCACATGGCTTCATCTCTGCATGTACTGTTTGTACACACACACACACACACACACACACACACACACACAGAAAGATTATTGGTATCTCTTCCTGTACAATAAGGGCCCTCCCTACCTTATTAACTTTTTTTAACCTTAATTTTTTCCCTCTAATGGCACTATCTCCAATTATAGTCACATTAGGAGTTAGGGCTGCAATATATGAATTTGGGGGACACACAATTCAGCTCATAACAGCAGGTAACTAAGAATATATTAAGGTTTGCAAATCATCTGCAATATCTCGCAAAATGAAGAAATTATAAATTAATACACACATTTTAATTTTTTACATCATTTTAAGCATTAAACTGTAATGATTCTTAAGTTTTTCTTCTGTCAGCACAGAGTCCATATAAAAATCTGTTTGCTGTGTATTTTTTTATAAAATAAAATTAAAATATTTTAAAGCAGTTATGAGAATGTCATAAAATCCCTTAAAATAACTAGAGAAAAATTATCCTACAGTGTTTTATATTGTTTATTCTGTGTTATGTTTGGTTCTGGAGGCCTAACAGGAAGCCGTGCAGGGATAAAAAACCCAGTATTGGATCTAAGATTTTATGATAAGATTCAAGATTTTTCTTTTCAATGGAAGTAGAGAACTGTGAAATAAACATGAAGTGTATATTTTGTTTTTTGTTTAAAGAAAGAGTTTTGTTTATTTCTCCAAATAACTTAACCAATCTATAAAAGTGAATCAAAGCATGCTGGTCACTTACATAAAAAGTGAAAAAATATAATTTGTACAAACATTTTCAACTTCTACTTGCAACTCCTAATGAAAACCATGCTTGAAGCTTTCGTAACATTTGATATGTCAATATTTGTTTACTACAGCATCCAGCACTTCACAGGGATTTGACAATAAGAGAGCCATGTTAGAAAAGCTGGGATTGATTTTCTTCTAAAGGTGGTGAAAAATAATGGTAAGGGCCAGGTTTAGAACTTGGCAATTTTCATTCATAAATTTATTCAGCCATGTTTTCAAAGCCTGCCAGGAATATTAAGCTTACCAAGTCAAGAAATAAAATGAATTGAACGAATACAACCCGAGTGAACTTCTAACTGGAACACTGGGGAGTGAATAGAAAAATGTATTTTTTATTGCATTCTACATTAAAAAAAAAAAAAAAAGAAAATTTTAACCTGGATAAACACCAGACGTGGTTTGGATAAGAATTATGTATATTCCTCAAATCTGTACCAGCTCTGAGTCTGGATTGTGATTCACAGAACAAGCGTGTATATTGCCTCTATTTATTCTGATTCAGTCTGCATCCTTCAAAAGAACAACAAAAAAATGATAGCAATATGACCTACTTTTGCAACTCCCCTTTCTTCCCTCCCTTTAAAAAAATCGTTTCTTTAATTCCTGAAAAGACCTAAGTCAATTTACATTCTCCTTAGCATTTTAAGTTAAATGGATCACTAGAACCTAGAAAATATATTCTGTAAAGTATATTATACATAATATAATAGTATTCTTACATATAACAGTGCTGACAGTCTTAAAGTTAAAAAATAAACCAACATCTTTTGTTTCATTTTGATGAAAACACAGGTTTTACTGGAAAAACCCAATGAGCCAAAAGAAAGAGAGGGACATTATGTAAGCCATTGTTTAATACATTTTCAAATTGTTCTTTATTGATAAGCAGAGTGACTTAAATGAACCCTTTTGGAGAGAAACTGAATTTGAATGATAAATATATATTTTGCAAATGAAACTAGTTTAACATTATACTTGAACAAATGGCAAATTATGACAGGATGGAGACGTAATTTATGATTATTACAGAATTAGATGGTTTATTTCCCAACCCCAAACCAATATCACCTTATAAAATACAAGTCTGAGAGTTTAGTTTTTCTAATTAGGGAAATACAGGAGTATAAGAATAATTAGTATGATAGTTTGAAGACTACAGGGTCGTTCTTATTTTGAGTTAGACATTTTTAACCCAATTTCCTGCTGGAAGAGAAAAAGATAATTGTGGTAAGAACTTGAGTTCCATTTTCGTATTAAACTTTAATAAATGGAAAATATACAATCTAGATTCCCTAGTTATTAGGTGGCTCAGCATTTAGGGATCCTTAACAAATTGTGACTACATAAAGTTGTAATTTAAAATTTTTTAAATGTAGCTACTTTCCCAGGTTCATTCAGTCATATATCCATCCAACACACATTTATTTGCTGTTCCTTTTTGAGATAGTGTAGCTGACATTATACCAAATTTCTAGAATGAGAGTTATAAAGTCTCAGGCCTACAGAGGCTGAACAGGTAAATGAGTGAAGTGGGCCAGTATGGAGTGAAGTTCTCTGAAGTGCAAAGGAAGCATCTCTTAAGCTTCAATATGGTTATATAGGCACAGATTTTTTAGATTTACCATTTTTTTAATGAGAGACTGGAAATGTGAAATTTTCTTTTTAATCTTCTGATTTTTAAATCTCAACAACTAATTTAGTTAGAAAAATTATGTGCAAGCCAAACAAAATATGTTTATGGGCCTAATATGGCCTGCATGCTTCAAGTTTTTTCCACTGATATGGAAATTTATAAATATCATTGTGAACTTTGATTGGTTATCCAGTGCAACCAACAAATAATTGGCAATCAATAACAATACTCAAATTTATCCTTGGTCCTAGAATCAGGTGTTCATTTCTTGGTTGTCTGTTTTGATTCAGATACTCAGTCTTTGTATCTGTCCCTGACACCCATCAGATCAGCTTTAAGTTTGCCTGATGATAGCCATTGAGAAAGGAAGAATGTTATACTATTTAATATAGATCAGATGTGGAAAGGAAAGTATTCTGAGAAGAAAAGAGATACTATTTTTTAGGTAAAAAATTAGTTATGTGTACATGATATATGAATATGAATATTCATATGAATATGTATATATATATATATATATATATGTACACACATACAAAATAGCAGAGAAGAGTCATGGGAATTAGACCAATGATGAACAAACATTATGTCTACAAGAATCATCTTGAATACTTCTACAACTTGTGATATGTGGCTCTACTCCACAAGATGCAGATTCTGTAGATTGGATACAGGGCTAAGGGCTCAGGGCCATGACTTTTACACATGCTTCCATGTGATTTGTAACAGCCTCGAGTTACAAAGGCTGACATTTTAAACAATATGGTGGACTGAAAACCGAGTAAAGAATAAAATATTAATTTGTTATAAGGTCAGCAACATTTCAGATGAGTGTAGTCTTTTTATTTTCCCTTTCAAAAGAACAGTTATTGACCACCATTGAATCATCCTCTTTACAGTGAGTGCTCTGTACAGTGAAAGATTAAGTAAACACTATTTCACATCTGGGAAGCAGCAGGCTGTGCTCATAGGCTTGGTTGCACATTTATATTTTGCAAATAATAATAAAGGAGGAGTTATTTCCAGGAGAAATCTTTAAAGCAATTTGGGATGTAGATGCTGAGTTCTAAGATTTAAAAAGGAAGAGAAGGAGGAGGAGTGGTGGACTTCAAATATAGATGAATATTAAAATTATTAAAATGCTAAACATGAAATATCAAGGTTCCTGATGAGGGATTCTGATACAATAAGTCTACAATTAGGCCCCAAAATGTGCACTTATAAGAATTATTTTTAAATTTTTGCATGTCTAAACAAATATTCACAGAAAAGGGTAATTATTATTTTCCTCATTCTCTGTTGTAACTAAAGAAGAAATCAAATTAAGCTACTTATAAGGTGTGTGGTTTTTAGCTATTAGAAAGAAAAACTTATCTGACAGTAAATTATTATACATATTTAAATTAGGTATTGGATACCTGTGGCTCCAGGGTATCTTTTAGCAATCTTTTAACACATTGAATGAATTTTATCATTGTAGTCACAGATTAAGTGTCAAGATCATTTTCTAGGAAAGATAACTAAATATTTAACAATTATCCTGGCATATGTACATTAATTTCCCTCAGATAATCCTCACGACAACCTTTTAGGTAGGTCCTATTCTTCACGATTTCATACATGAAAATGTAAGTCTCAAAAGGACTAAGGACTTGCTCAAGATCACACTGCTAGTCCATTAAACCAGCTTGTAAACTCAGAATCCCCAACTCTGAATCATGTCATTTTCTTCTACATTGTCTCTCTCCACACTGAAATATTCCACAACAAACATGTCTCTCTTCTTCTAATTTCTTTCCATAGCTTCACAATTATTTGTCTAGAACTTCAGATATAGATGATTCCCCAACTCGAAAATCTTCAGTAACTTCCCACGTCTTCCAGAATGAATTCAGAATTCCCAGGCAGAGTATGGAAGCTCTTATGCAACTTGTTCCACGTATATACCTTCAGCCTCTCCTTGACCCCTCTCCAGCCTCGTGTCACATAGATTTACCTGTCTTCCCAGAATAACAGGATGCTTTCATCACCAAGTTCTGTGCCTGGAATACTTTATTACCTCCCTCGCTCATTAGGTCTTCTTTTTTTTGTTGTTGTTTTGGTTGGGGAGGAAGCCTGCTATAAACACCCTTTTTCTGACATGGACAAAACTAATAATTTCCTTCTTTGTGATCTCACTATATTCCACAAATTCCCCACCCCCTTCATAATCTTACCATTTGTTACATGTCAGTGTCCAAGACTGAACTATAAGCAACCTGAAACAAGATCGTAGTTTTATTCAGCTTTGTGTCCTTGTACTCAAGTATTATTTGGGGCACATTAAGTTTACACGGATCAACTGAAGTGTGATTATAAAATAGTTAATAGTGGGCACCTGGGTAGCTCAGTTGCTTCAGCATCTGACTTTGGTTCAGGTCATGATCTCAGAGTTTGTGAGTTCAAGTCCTGCATCTGACTCTCTGTTGTTAGTGCAGAGCCTGCCGGATCTTCTGTCCCCTGTCCCCTTCTAACTCTGCCCTTCCCCTGCTCAATCTCTTTTTCTCTTTCTCAAAAATAAATAAATAAATAAATAAATAAATAAATAAATAAATAAATAAGTAAAATAGTTAATAGTCTTATTGACTTGTAATAAATTTCGATTCATCATGGATATGTCTTAAATTAACTATATATGGATGAAATTATAGTTCATTTTCATATTTTCATTAGCATGTCAAGGTAGTTTCCTAATGAATAACTTAAAAAGTTTTTGAAAACTCCTCCTTATCAAGGGCCAAAAGATTATTTAGTATTAGCTAAATATGGCTTTGTCTGATATGTAAAATTAACAGTGGGTATATTGGCATTATTAATATGCAGATATTTAAAAATGAAGAAATAGATTACATCATGCAACTATAAATTCTCTCCCTAAATCATATTAAAAATATACCTTCATAAATATTTATAACATACTCATTTTTTATTACTAGCAAAATATAGAGGGCAGAAAGTGTCATAGTTGAAGGAGAACCAAAAACATTAGTTGGATGACATTTTCTTGAGTAGAATGAGCAGAATTTCTAGAATGAGTTTCTGTTCATTCCTCTGTGGAATGAATAGAAAGATAGTTTAATAAATTGTATTTCTCTTTTATAACCAAATCTGGACTCTATTCAAAATGCATGCTCTAAGCTATGTTATGCACATCTTATATCCTTGTCTATTTTTCTGGAGATATGCATGGTGACTAACTAAAATTCTTCAATACTTCTAAATCTACAATTATAGATGGTTATGATGACTGAGACCCTCTTTTGGCATGCTTGGAGACCTTGTAGTATACTATTTTCATTAATAATATATCTGCAATTTATAGGCAGGCACACTGGAACTCTAACACACTTCTCCATTAATTGCATTTTTTGGGGGGTGGATTTTAAGTATGCTTGTAACTAGATAATTCCTCTTAAATACGTATTTCTAAAACTTTACCCCCAATTATTTTTTCTATTTTCAGCTCTTCATACCAGTTAGACATTTTTTTTCACACCCCATCCATGTGGGTTTTGTCTATGTAACACTGGGAATTGCCTTATAAAAACTATATTATTTAATTGTTTTAAATGTTTATTTATTTTTGAGAGAGAGAGACAGAGCATGAGTGGGTAGGGGCAGAGACAGAGAGGGAGACACAGAATCTGAAACAGGCTCCAGGCTCTGAGCTTTTAGCACAGAACTTGCTGACGAACTCACGAACCATGAGATCATGACCTGAGCTGAAGTCGGATGCTTAACCGACTGAGCCACCCAGGTGCCCCTAAAAACTATGTTATTAATAAAACCAGGTGTAGTGGTTTACTGGGGTAATGCATTATTTCTAATCTCCTGCCATTATGTTTCAAGACAAAATCTTGACTGATGTCCCTGAAATTGCCTCTACCAAGGCCATTTACAGCTACAACTTGGAAGTGATGTGCTCCTTGAAAATCCTGATAATGCCAAGAGCAGAGGCTGGGTTTGCTCAGCCTTGATGAATGTTGCCCAAACATTTGAGTTATTGGACTTCAGCAGTGTATCATTCTGTAAAATCTGAGAAAACAGAACAATTTTAGAAGATAGCAGTAAACACTTTCTGGGAACATCAGACCTTCCCAGACCCTTGAAATAGCAACTCAAATTAATTAAAACATCTTAGTTCAAAATCCATAGCTACTATATTGTTTTATGTGCTAAATCATAGGAAAAGCCTAAAAATGCCTACTTTACCATGGCAGCAAGTAAATCTTTGAATTGAAAATAAAAGGAATAAGAAAATTTAAATGGCTATTTTAAATTCCATTTAAAAACGTAATAGTATACTTCAATAGTAAGGTTTTTAGCACCTTAAACAAATAAATATATTTAACTTATTTCCTTCTTTACTCTTTCACTAGAGTTGGGAAAATGAAAGCAATTCTAACTCATCCTTTGCTTATGTAGATTACAGTGATTTCATCCATGGCTTAAGGATTCTAACATTCTCTGCTGTCTCTATTCATCTCACCTGGAGTATCTAGAACTGCAATCGGAGATAGTGGTTCCTCCTTCTTCATCCCTGCTGGACTTGCATGTATGTCTTTTCCCTAGGTGAAAATTTCTCTGCAAGTTCAAAGCTGGAAACACACTGTCACCATAAACTACGAGCTACGTTGTTTTGTCTTCATTTTTTTGCCATAACTGTGAGGTGTCCCAATGCTAAATTGCGTTCTGCTCCTGAATTTTTTTAAATAATAATTTCCCTTCTTACATGATTCTTATATTTTCATCCAAATGTTAATAGTTTTACTCTTTAAGCCCTTTCATGTGAACCACCTTAAGTCATTTTAGAAAGTACGCCTGCCATAAAGAATTTAACATGTTTGAAGAAAATAGCTGTAGGACAGCCTAGTACTAGAGAGCTTTACTATACTCATCTGCCGTAAATATTTTTCCTGGTGGCAGCCCAAAATTCCACCATTTTGAAACAAATGGTCACCAGAAAAGAGCAACACATTCTTTCCTCAGCCTTTCCGTGTACATCAGTTCTTCAGATTAATTTCCTTAAACAACTAAAGAGAGCTGTCAGCCAAGGAGGTAAATGTGTGAGCTAGGATAAAATGCAGACTGATACAAAACCAAACGGAACAACAAAACGTGGAATAGTGACCTCTGAAAAGGGGGAAATACTGGAGCAGAGAGACACTCCTAACTTTTCTAAAATTGACCCCTAACTCCCCTACAAATCATATCTTCCAGAAAGTAGAGAAACAGTAACTTACTTATGCTCTGTAGGTCAGATAGAAGGAAGATCACAATATTACACCATGTTGAAACCTCTGCTTTACATAATCATTTATCTTCATGAAGGCCGACTCATCAGTCTTTGCCCGCCATGTTGCATTATGTGAAACTCTATTTCAGCCCAATAAGTAATGTGTTAATAATTTTTACTGGTTGTGGCAGCTCTTTAAAATTTTTCCTTAAGAGACCCATGGGCATATTTATTTTAGTATTCAAAAGTGCTAGGTATGGTTAAAGTTTTAAAATTTGGACAGCTTAATGTACTTTAAGCTTTAGATCACTATTCTGAAAATTAAGAGTTATTTATTCTTCATCTTTTGTTCACTGTTTCATATTATTGTTTTACTATTGGCCTTGGAAAATTTTATTTATTTAATGGAGTTATTGTCTCATGTGTATCAGAATGTTTTTCCCAGATTGGCATTCGACTATAGTCTGCTCTTTCTCTTTGAGCTGCTTTATTGCTGGAGTTTTGTATCCAAAGTTTATAGGTAAAATCTGAGCACTTGTCCAATTTCCATTTCCCTAGTAAAACTTGACCCTGCACAGTTACAATTAATAATGCACTAGGCTTTTCTTTGGACTAGGCAGTATAGAGGACTAACTCAGTCCCTGGAGTACCATTTCATACAATGAAACACTCACTTCTCTTGATGCCCTGGTGACTCAAAGAATTAATACGTTTCTTAAGTGCCAAATTTAATCTCAGATATTAGGTCATGTTTTGGGAGAATGTACTTTAATAAAAAAGTCTTAGTATTAGGACATAATAAGGAAATGATAAGTTTATGAAAGACAAATAAAATGTTCCCTCTATGCAAAGTATTTTTTTTCCCAAGTAATACTTGTTGAATAATAGTGACAAATTTATCAATCATGGAGTGCTCCAGGGCTAGTTCCACACTTACTGTTAAAAATGCTTTTTGTAAGCTATAATTGCAAAAAAGTAATATACAATTTTAGTTTCAGGAAGATAGTTAAAATGAGCAAAATTGCCTGTTATTTAAGCCCTCCCTGCTGCACACCAACATAAGAGCTTGTAAGCATGTCTCGCATTCCTTGAGGAAAAATTACAGCACTCTATTGGGAAATCAGAAAGTGAAGACCTTGTGCAATGGGAAGAAGACTGTCTTATAAGTGAATTTTAGAAGAAAATAATATAAACTAAAGCAATTCAGTAATTTCTTCATAATATAAAATACCTCTTTTAGGATTATCTCTATTTAAAAACATAGAGATGGCGGGGGGGAGGGGTGGCTTAGTTGGTTGAGTGCCTGACTCTTGATGTTGGCTTAGGTCATGGCCCCAATGTCGTGGGATTGAACCCCAACTTGGGCTCCATGCTGAGCCCGGAAGCTACTTAAGATTCTCTCTCCCTCTCCTTCTGCCCCTCTCCCCATCTCGTGCACACTCTCTTTCAAACACACATACAAACAAGCACACACATACGCACACACAAAAACTAAGTAAAACATGAAATATTAAAGCATACAACAATAACATTTGTCCATCAACAATTCAAAACAATTGGTAACATGATTTACTTTTTTAAAAAACTGAATTCTAATAATTGTATACACCTAGATGGAAATTAAAAATTATACTCCAGATAATTCCATAGTCCATAGATCCTTCACCCTAATAAAGACCTCCACCTTATTTTTTCTACAGTATTTTACATACTTCATATGTAATCAAGATTATTATTAATTCTAGAGGTTTATTTTTTTATATGTGAAAACTTCCATCTGAAGGCTCACAGTGGGAAGTAATGAAATTTAAATGGGTACAAATACAAACATAAAATTTGCCAAATAAGAATAATGAACCAAGAATTAGAAGCTGAAGGGGTGTTTGGGGTACGAAAGGGGAAACCTTATCTTGAGTGACATCTAGTGGTCAACTATAAAATGCCATTTAAAAAAATTGAAGCTTTTACAGATTAGGCAGCTGTAGTACAGATTAGTGAAGTAACTATATTACAGGTAAGGGAATTGAGTTCTTATCATATCATATGTTACATTTGTGTAAAAATTATAGAAATCTATAGAATATCAAGTTTATATAAGCAGTAAAATAATTTCTTTTAAATAACAATGGAAATCACAGGGGACTTAGAAAATTCCATAAATGGATAAAAGAAATATCTTAATTAAACAATGTATCTACAAATATAATGCTGATGTAATATGCCATTATTGAAAAAGTGTTTTCAATACTTTTAGGAGTCACTAATAGTTGAGGTCCTCCTATTTTGTATAAATATAAAAAGTCATACTCTGTTTTTTCACTTTAAATTCTCAATGTTGGGATCACTTAAAGTTTTGTTTGTTTTTTTTTCTAAATTAAGAAGTTAAATTATTTTGTCAGAAACATCTATTTCCACTGTATATGTCCTATTTCTTTGTAATTATTTGAGGAGCAAAGACACTATTTTTTGTTAATAGTATCTTAATGGACATCGAAAGATTTTCCCATTGCTCCCTATCATTTTTTAATAATATGTAAAAATATGCCTTTACTTGTGACTTTTCCATTGCTTTACTTCTAATTAGCTCCTTTGCCTTTGAGAATTCAGTGATCTTATATTGTTGTTGTTTTTCCATCTCCTTTAAAATCAAAGCATATCTGTTAGTAAAACATTATCTGGTGCTTGACCTTCAATTTGTCCTAGTACCTCTTTGTGTAAGCCTCTTTCAATTCTGCTTTGTATGCCTTCTGTAACCTTGTTCACCTCATCAGAATTTTCCTTTTTTTGTGTCATCTATTTCATATTCCTTTTCTGAATTCTAAATTGTCTTGCATTGTTCTTACCACCTTAATGCTCTCTTTGTCTGTTTTAATGTTTCCCACTAATCCTAAGCATTCTTACAAGAGAGAACAATTTTGTGATCTCTAATTATTTTCCTTAATAAATCCTTTGTCTTTATATTCAAATACTGTTTACTTATTTTCCTTATTCAAACACTGTTCAGTTATTTTCCTTATTCATTTTCCTACAGTTCCTAAGATTATAACTGAGTAATCCAACATGTAATTTTAATACCTCACTTTTAGAATTATTTATATTCACTTTTGGGGGGATTTCTCTAATTAGCTTTCCCACAATTTTTGGAAATCAGCAAGCATTTAATGAATTCATACTATATGTTTGGTTTAAGCTCAAGTTCTTTTGGGGTAACTGAAGGAAAATACCTTGTTTTCTATGTCCTCAAATTTTCTAACGGGACTATCACATGCAAAACAACAACAAATAAGATAATGCATATTGATCTATGTGTGACAAATTTAGAGAAAGTAAAGAGCAATGGGGTTTGTGAAGAAGGTAGAAATAATTTTAAATCATTTGAAAATCACCTCAAAATGTTGCCTAATTTATTTTATTCTCCGTTATTACCTATATTTTCTTATATATAAATGGTTTCTCCAATAAACTGATTCAGTGGTATTGATTTTTATATTTTTATCATTTGAATAAATAATAAACATATTTAGAATTATTATAAGTGAAATTAACTGAGAAAGGATTTGGAAAGATATATTGCCATTTTCTAACATCTCTTAACATTTGGTGTGATACCTTTAAGATAAGATAAGATAAGATAAGATAAGATAAATAAAGTAAGATAAGATAAGATAAATAAAACACAGACATACTTGAAATTATGAAAAAATTATATTGGAAAAAGAAAAACAGGTGATAGATAATATATATGGTGATTATTGTTTTCCACAAGGAGACATTGACAATTATTGGGGGGTTACTGCCATGTTCCAGAAAAATAGATTCATTAAAGAGGGAGAAACAGAGACAGAGAGAGAGAAAGTGCCAGAGAGGCAGACTCAATAATTGAAGAGATAAATGCTGAGACTATTGCAAAATTGTCTAAAGATACTAACAAACATTGTTAAGAAGCTTTAAATGTCAAAAGAAAGTAACAGCCAGCTTAGAATTCTATATCCTTCAAAAATAACTTTCAAAAATTAAACAAAATAATAAGCATATTTCTAGAAAAACAAAAAAAGAAAAATCTGAGGGAGTTTTTACCAGCTGATGGGCACTAAAGGAAACACTAATTGGAGTTATTTAGGCAGAAGAAAAACAATCTCATACAAAAATAGAATTTGCAGGAATGAATGAAAAGCAATGGAGCAAATAGGAAAAAATATACAAAAATATTAACTGTATATTGATCCTAAATAATAATATTAATGTTTTCTGATATTTAAAAATATCAAATAATAAGCTGCTATACTATTTTATATTGTCACCATGAGTGTATGAATGATTCAGTTTCTCCCATCCTGCCAGCATTTGGTGTTATCACTAGTTTTTACTTATGCCATTCTCCTAAGTGTGTAGTCATATGTCATTGTGGTTTTCATTTTTATTTCCTTAATAATTGGTAATGTTGAATATCTTTTCACTGCTCAGTTGTCATCTGTGTATTCTTTTCATTGAAATATCTATTATTGTAATCTTATATTTTCTAATTGGATTGTTTGTTTCTTTACTGTTGAGTTTTGGAAGTTCTTTATAATTTCTAAATATAAGACCTTTGGGGGCGCCTGGGTGGCGCAGTCGGTTAAGCGTCGGACTTCAGCCAGGTCACGATCTCGCGGTCCGTGAGTTCGAGCCCCGCGTCGGGCTCTGGGCTGATGGCTCAGAGCCTGGAGCCTGTTTCCGATTCTGTGTCTCCCTCTCTCTCTGCCCCTCCCCCGTTCATGCTCTGTCTCTCTCTGTCTCAAAAATAAATAAAACGTTAAAAAAAAATAAAAAAAAAAGACCTTTGTCAGTTATGTGGTTTGTAATATTTTCTCCCAGTCTGTAGCTTGTCTTTCCATTCTCTTAACAAGGTTTTTTTCCTAGCAAAAGTTTTCAATTTTGATAACATTCAAATTATCTTTTTTTTTCCTTTTATGGAACACAATTTTGTGGTCAAGTCTGAGAGCTCTTCACTTAGCACAAGTTTCCCAGAATTTTACCTGTATTTGTTTCTAAAATTTATAGTTGATATTTAAGTCTGTGATCAATTTTAAGTGAATTTTTGTGTAATATGTAGCATACTATCAATGCATACAATGACTGGATCAAACTTAACAGTATTATATTGAGTGAAAAGAGCCAATCTTAAGAGGCCACACAATGTGTGATTCCATTTTTATAAAATTCTTGAACTGACAAGATTATAGAGACGCTAAGCAGATTAGTGGCTACCAGGAATTGAGGACTGAGGGATCAACGGAGAGAAACATGTGGCTATCAAACAGGAAACTTGTGGTAAAGGAATAGTTCTATATTCTGACTCTGGTGGTGGTTGCATAAAACTGCATATGTGATAAATTTGCATGGAACCAAATGCACACACACACATATGTGCAGATGAGTTGATGCAAATTTAATAAAATCTGAATAAAGTCATTGCACTATACCAATGTCAATTTCTAAGTTGTGATACTGTACAGAATAAATAAATACATGAAAGTTAGGAAATCATTCTTTAGATTCTGTTTTAGTCCATTTGGGCTGATATAACAGAATACTATAGCCTGGGTGGCTTATAAAAAAGCAGAAATATATTTCTCATAGTTCTGGAGGCTGGGAAGTCCAAGACCAAGATGATGCAGGTTCAGTGTCTGCCGAGGGCCTGTTTCCTAGTCCAGACTGTCTTCATATGACAAATGGGCAAGAAACCTCTCTGAGGTCTTTTTAATAAGAGCACTAATCTCATTTATGAGCGCTTCACCCTCATGACTTAATCATCTCCCAAATGCCCCACCACCAAATACCATCGCATTGGGAATTAGGTTTCAACATAGGAGTTTTGGGGAACACAAGCGTTCTGTCTAAATCCTCAGTTTATGGCAGGAAGACAAATCTAGCAAAGGAAGCATTTCTTAAAACCAAATTCAAACAATAATATTTCATTACTCCTTAATTATAAGTTACTAATCAACTAATAATGTTGGGGTTAAGGATTTCTGACTGGAATGTGGGATACAGACACTGAAAATTAACTGATGACACAAGTCCTTCATTCTACTTGCTCAATGACTGGTTCTGGCTGTGAATGGCATGAGTTTTAGAGAAAGAAAATACTAAGCCTTTGTGATTAAAGAACAGTTGGAAGAGCAAAGGCTGATTAGAAAAGAATATTATTAAATATAAGAATCATCCAAATGAAGTTATGCCAACTGTTAGTTGAAGGGCAGTAAGTGGTTCAGTGTTACTAGTGAGCATAACTCATACTGAGAGTAGTGGTAAATTAAGTTTGCAAAGGATTGTTGAAAACAGATAGTGGAGTGTACTGTTATTAGCAACCCCTCATACCAGCAATATTATTTTAGGCAAAGTCTCATCTACTCATTCAATGGTGGGCATGATGGAACCTTATGTTGAAAATGTTTTTGTTTTTGTTTTTATTTTCAATGTAAAGCAAGGATGTTAATTCATTATATCACTTTCCTTCTTATATCATGCCAGATATTCTGTCTTATTCATCTTCAGGGTACAGTGAGAGAAGACGGTGTGGAAGAATATAAGGGGAAATAACACCCTTTCTTTATAAGTTTTGTGCTCCCAGGACTAAAATCTCTCTGTGGAAAGTCTGCTTTCATAAAGGGATTAGAGTGAACCTTTCATCTTCCAGAGCTCCATGCACTACAACTCTTCTTTCGGGCCTTAATATTACTGGTATCTGTTGTGTTCTGGTCACAGCCTCCACCAAGAGTCTGTGGTTTTTTCAAGTGATTTTTCATTTTATTCTCACCTATCTCCAACTACCAATTAAAAAAAAAATCATTTATCAAGACCATTGTAAAACACAATCATCTCTCTTCTCTATTGTCCTTGGACTTCTAGTGGAAAGATCACAGTACCAAAAGGCCTTCATGCTTGTCTTCACATTTTTCCCCATCTTCTTTGTGAACCCCCCCTTTCCCACCCATGTGTGAATAGAATTGTCTACAGTCATTTCAAGTTTGGTCCTGGAAATCTTTGGAGTTTAGATGTTTTGTTTGATTATTTTATTTGCTATATAAAGGAAGAGGAAAGAAGGAAGGACCATCCTTTTGATTGTAACATCCACAACAGTCATTTTATTTCTAAAAAGTGAGAGTCTATTTAACAAAACCCATCCAATGGTGTAACTGTAGAACCTTGCTAACATTGCAAAAGTTGTCTAATGTATACCACACTGTTGAGTTCCAAATATGAGATAAAAGAACTTAATAACATGCTGTAGCCCTCTTAATACACATGTTGAATGAATCCAAACTGCAACAATTCCCCTATCCACAAACAAGCATGAATACAGACATCACATGTGAGTCAGTTGGCATCTTTGAGCTTATCCTTCTTGTTTAATACATAAAATAGTGGTTTGGATGAAGAGCAAACGCATTAGATTTGCAGTTGATGCAATGTTGTGGACAGGTAAAATGCAACAGGTGTTTTAATGGCAACAAATGTTATAACCAAAATTAAATTCAGTAAAATGGAGATATGTTTCAAAAATAGAATGATACTCAATAGGCTAAGTTCAAATCAATGCCCTTGAAAAGGAGAAGGAAACTGAAGATGGGAACCATGTGATACCACAAGGCATGTTGTAAAGCAGGCTCAGTAGGGGTACCTTTCATTTATTGCTTAATTTATTATCATGTGTGTGTGGGGGGGTGATTAGGGGAGATTACACAAATTAGATTGAAGCTTACTTAGAATCAGAGGCTCTAGGTTCAACTCTGCATGTTCTAGCTTTGTAACCTTTGGCCAATTAATATTTTTCTGCTCCACTTACTTGATCTGTAAAATTATACTAGTGGTTTTTATCTCACAGGGTTATTGTAAATACTGAATTAAATGCTACATAAAAATGTGTAGAAATCCCAATTCCTTCTTTGTCTTTGTCTTTATCACCCTGCTGATATCACTGCCTATAAGGTCATCAATAACATTTGTAGATAAAACTACTGGATGTTTTTAAGTCCATATTTTTCTGCTGATTATACCTTCCAACTCTTAGCTACCATGACATTGCAATTGACTGTGTTTTCTCTTATATCTCTGTCCATTCCTTTGTCTCCTTCACAGGCTCTTATCCTTCACTAAAATTGCATATATTTATTGTATATTTATTATAAGCTGTGCTTTCTAAAGAATGTACTGATAAAGATCCCAGCCTCTGCCCTGAAGAGGCTGCTTCTGTAGTAAAATATATGGAAAAGTGCACAAAGAGCTCTTGCACAGAGGAGACAGTAAGGAATGGGTCTGTGCAAAAGAGACCTATACACTGAAATAAAAATGTTGGTGATTAGCTAGTGATTAGTGATAATTAAATGAGGAAGATGGCAAAGAGTTATCCTGGTATAAAAAAAGAAAGCATAAAAATTTAGAAGTGGGAGAAACTGCTGTGAATTTGAATGACTGAAGGAGATTCCAAGGGACTCAGTTTTTAAATATTGTATTGTTATTAAGTGTGGATAGGGCTAGCATAATCAAGGAGATAGGCTTGTGTAAGTAAACAGGTATCAGGCATTCAGAATGGTTTTTACCATTTTAAAACAGTCATATGATACACTAAAAGCAACGGAAAAATTGAAGGGTTTTACACACCATTGTTGTCTTTGACTTGGAGCTTTGCAATCATTTTCTGATTCGCCCCTGCTTCCTGTCAGGCCAGGCTAATAAATTTAAAAATTCAATCTTGACCATGTTGCTCTGCTGTTATGTAGTTTTTAGTAGATCTTCAGTATCTAAATCCTGCTCATCCTTCCATGAAAAACTGTGTAATAATAACCTTTGCGTGTGCTTTTCTCACTCAAGACCATGGACCTCTTAAAGGGGGTTATTTACTGTATCATTTGCATCTGGCTCAATGTCTAACATGTGGTAGTTGCTCATATTTAACAATGAATTCAACCATCAGCAATGATTAAAATTTTAATTACAGAAGTGGATTAAATACCTTTAAGATCTTTTCAAAGCCATAATTGTACAACTCAAATTATTTATAATCAAAATGTGATTCTTGGACCAGCAACATCAGCATCATTGAAGAACTTGCTATAAAGGCAAATATTGTGCCATTTTCCAGACCTACTGAATCAGAGTGCCTAGTGATCTGTGTGTTAATAATCCTTCCAAGTGACTCTGATGCCCTGGAAGGCTGAAGAATCACTGTCTATACGATTGATACATCAGTGGGGACTGGGTTTCTTTTACAACAAATAGGCCACATTTATAACACTGCTACTGACCTGTTTGTTATTCTGCTTCAAGGTATAGGATATGATGCTTCTCTTCTTCTGCCAGTGCTAATTGGGATGTTTTCTGTCGGTTTATTAAAAAAAAGTATTTTTTATGTATTTTAGATTTGCAGGTTGAGTTAATTTATTTGCTCTCTTCCTTGTTATTTTTTTTTACAAAACTTCAGGCTGAGTTAAAGAGCTGATAAAGATTCAGAACCTGTCACCTTAACTCAGTTATTTATCGAACTATCTGTGCAAGCGAATGAAGAAATTTGTTATAGAATGGTTTGAGAACTATTAATTAGTGACAAAACAGATAAAGAATCAGAAATGACAATTTGGGACCCTGAAAGTAGAAGAAAACACAGTTTGTCTCATTGACTCATGCATTCCTTTGACATCTGGATCAGTGAGTCAGACATAATATAAGTCATAACAATGATTTTATATTTCCACAACTAGTTAGCAGTCTTTCTGGGTTTTATTTGCTGTTTTTGTTTTGTTTTTTTTTTTTTTTTTTTACACTCACAAGTATGATATGACTGACTTCTTGGCCTTCTTTTTGCTTTAGGAGCATTGTTTAGAAAGGTAAATACGTTAAGTTCAAATTAACAGAACAGTGTCATATTGAATACAATGATCAATATCCAGTTACAAATTTTTATTACACAGTGATCATTGCAATTAGATAATTTCTACTCTGAAAAGTTGTTTCAAAAAATAATCGACAAAGTACTTGAAGTTTCTGTTCAATGGTGAAAATAAATCAAACCAAAACAACCAACAACAAAAAGAACATGGATACTTCATTCTGTACATAAGTATTTACTTTAAAATATGCTAAATAGATAGATAAATAAATAAATAATAAATAAAATACTAAACTATGATGCTTTAAATTATATTTCATTTTATTGCCCTAAAATAAGGAATTATAAACATAGTAGATCACAAATCAGCCAGATAGACTCAAAGCATTTTAGATTGGAAGACACAAATTAATTCTCTGCTTCTTCTATATTGTTTACATGAGTCAGTTGAATTCAAAGAGGTTAAATGACTTGGTTGAGGACAAGTAGTTTGTGACAAGGTCGTAGGGAGAAAACAAGTGTACTGACTCCAAGTTAAATAGTTACCAACTTGATTATATAAAAATGTATATAAAATATATAAATATAGCCTTATTTCAGTGTTCTTAAAGAGAAAGTCAACTTGAATATATAATATTTAATATTATATTTTATTTTGACGCACGGCTCAAACTCAGGAGCTGTGAGATGCCCTGAGCCGAAGTTGGACGCCTAACTGACTGAGCCACCCAGGCACCCCAGGAAGTAATCTTTTAAATATTGGATGGTTTGATAATTTTTTATAAAAATTTTTAGGATTTTATAGTATTCTAAATTTTAAATTTTTATTTTTTAAGTTTATTTATTTATTGAAAGAGGTAGGGAGAGAGAGAGAGAGAGCAGAGAGGGGCAGAGAGATAGGGAGATAGAGAATCCCAACCAGGCTCCACACTGTCAGCACAGAGCCTGATGTGGGGTTCAATCCCATGAACTGTGAAATCATGACTTGCACTGAAATCAAGAGTCAGATGCTTAATTGACTAAACCACCTAGGCGCCCCATGAAATTTCCTATTTTTTAAAAAAAATCTGTATTTGAGGCACAAGTTAAGGAGAGCAAGAAGGAAGAAAGTAACTTTAGAATATCACATTTCATTTATACATGTAGCAAAGAGAGCCAGATTCATTAAATATGGTATCAAACTTTCAGAAAAGAAAATAATGATTCATTCACATTTTATTCTCTGTGTTTATAAAGGTAATATCATTCACTCAATCAGTCAATAAATATTTATAAAAGCCTAAGAAGTCTCAGGTACTGTCCATGGTGTTGAGGACTGCGCAGAATAAAACATTGAAAAATTTCTTTCCTAATGAAGCTTGCATTCTAGTGGAAGAAGTGGGATAATAAATACATTAGGAGAAGTTATAATATATAGTATGGTTATAGCTGGAGAAAGTAAGGCAACAGAAAAAGAATAGGAAGCACAGCAATAATCTGGGATGTACTTGAAATAGAATGGCTTAAGTGATATTTGAAAACCCCTAAAAGAGGTGAAAGAGCCATACGTATTTCTGGGGTAAGTACATTTGAGAAAGAAAAGCATGTTGCAAAGGCTTTTAGGCATGGGTGGCCTGCTGTGTTCAAGGATCAGAAAGGAGGCTAGAGTGGTTAGAAAAGAGAAAGCGAGAGGGAGAGTAGAAGATGAGGTCAAAGAGATTTCAACTGATAACTATCTTTCACATATTCTTCCTGGAACCTTCTCTCCCTTGAATTAGTTCTTGGTTATAACCACTGCACCAGGCAAGCACTTTCAGTGGCCATGTTTTCCACTGATAAAGTAAACTTTGAAACTTGGGTGGTACAGAGCAAATAGTCATGGGTGTGGCTTCAGCAAATTACCTGCTTTCCAGATTTTCAGAGTTGGTCTAGAAAAGTCCTTAAGGTTATTTGCTATCTGGACTAGATTATTTTACTTCTACTTATTATTATTCTAGTGTAGAAACTCTAGATCAATTTTTAGAATTCTATGGATTCCAGGCATAAACCAAAAACTAAGATCTAGACAGTGTATTAAATATAGCCTTCCAGGAGAGACTGGTTGCTGATTAGGAAAAAAAAAAAAAAAAAAAAAAAAAAAAAAAAAAAAAAAAAAAAAAGATTTGGCAGCAAATTTGGTCTTGTTTAAATGTGCATCTGGAATAAAGTCCCAGAAGATTCAAATAAGACAAATTGCAGAAAATTGGAATCTCTTTTGAGATATAACAAAAATGTTGGAACACCACTTCTATATTATTTCAAGAATTTCCTTGCATGGATAGAAACACTGTAAGAAGTTGAGTATAATAAAATTAGTATGAAAGTATCTCGAGAGAGAGTTGACCAGCCAAATTTTAGATTTTCTTTCTCATGTCATACGTGTTACATAATTACTTTTACTAAGGCATTTTTTAAAATCAAGAGTTCATTTTTTAAAGCAGTTTAAGGTTGGGGCGCCTGGGTGGCGCAGTCGGTTAAGCGTCCGACTTCAGCCAGGTCACGATCTCGCGATGCGTGAGTTCGAGCCCCGCGTCAGGCTCTGGGCTCATGGCTCAGAGCCTGGAGCCTGTTTCCGATTCTGTGTCTCCCTCTCTCTCTGCCCCTCCCCCGTTCATGCTCTGTCTCTCTCTGTCCCAAAAATAAAAAAATAAAACGTTGAAAAAAAAAAATAAAGCAGTTTAAGGTTTATGGCAACAGTGAAGGGAAGATATAGAGATTTTTCCATATATTCCTTACCCCTATACATGTATAGCCTCTCCTGTTACCAACTTTCTCCACCATAGTTGTACATTCATTACAATTGATGAACCTACATTGACACATCATAATCATCCAAAGCCCATAGTTTACATTAAGGTTAATTCTTGAGTTGTACACTTTATGGGTTTGGGTACATGTATAATGGTATGTATCCATCATTACAATATCATACAGAGCATTTTTACTGCCCTAAAAATTCTCTGTGCTTTGGGGCACCTAGATGGCTCAGTCAGTTAAGTGTCTGGCTTGAGCTCAGGTCATGATCTCACTGTCTGTGGGTTCGAGCTTCATATCAGTCTCACTGCTGTCCGTGCAGAGCCTGATTCAGATCCTCTGTTCCCCTCTCTATCTGCCCCTCCCAGACTTGTGCTCTCTCTCTGTCTCTCTCAAAGATAAACATTAAAAAATTTTTTTTAAAAAATCCTCTGTGCTTGGCCAATTCATCCCTCTCCACCCCTAATCCTTGGAAACTGCTAATATTCTTGTCTCCATAGTTTTGTCTTTTACAGAATGTCATATAGTTGGAATCATATCGTTTGTAGCCTTTGAAGATAGGTTTCTTTCACTTAGTAATATGCATTTAAGTTTCCTCCATGTCTTTTCATGACTTGGTAACTCATTTCTTTTTAGTACTAAATAATATTCTATTATCTGGATGTCCCTCAGTTTGTTTATCCATTCACCTACTAACAGGCAACTTGGTTGCTTCCAAGTTTTGGCAAGTGTGACTAAAGCTGCTAGGACATACCTGTGTGTGTGGGCTTTTGTGTTGTCATAAAACTTCAACTCCTTTCAGTGAGTACCAAGGAGCACAATTACTAGATTATATGGTAATAGTCCATTTGGTTTTGTAATAAACCACCAAACTTGTTTTCCAAAGTGGCTGTGTTGTTTTGCATTCCCACCAACAATAAATGAGAGTTCATGTTTCTTCACATGATCTTCAGCATTTGGTGGTGTTGGCGTTCCCAATTTTGGCTATAATCATAGGTGTGTAGTGGTGTTTTAATTTGCATTTCCCTGATGACATGATATGGAGCAGTCTTTCATATGCTTATTTGCCATCTATATCTACTTTGGTGAGGTATCTATTAAGGTTTTTTTTTTTCCCATTTTGAATCAGATTATTACTGTTAAGTTTTAAGAGTTCTTTGTATATTTTGGATAGCAGTCTTTTATTCCCAGTATATTTTGCGAACATTTTCTTCTAGTCTGTGACTCACTCCTCTCATTTACTTTGAAAGTGTCTTTTACAGACAGAAATTTTTAATTTTAGTTTGATTTCCAGAATAGCAACTATTTCTTTATGGATCATGCCTTTAGTTTGCCTCTAAAAAATTATTGCCATAGTGAAGGTCATCTAGGTGTTTTCCTATGTTATTTGCTAGAAGTTGTGTAGTTTTCCATTTTATATTTAGGTCTGTCATCCACTTGAGTTAATTTTTGTAAAGGGCATGAGGTCTGTATCTAGATTCATTTTTCTTCCTGCATGCAGATGTCCAGTAATTCTATCACCATTTGTTGAAAAGACTGTCTTTGTTCCATTGTATTATATTTGCTTCTTTGTCAAAGATCAGTTGATTATATTTCCATGAGTTTATTTCAGGATTCTATTCTGTTTCATTGATCTATTTCTCTAGTCTCTTGCCAATATCACACTGTCTTGATTACACTAGAACATTTTAAAATACATATTTCAACATGTCTAATGTTACTCTTAAGTTTTATTACTACTTTTGAATACTAGGATACTAGAGGTTAAAAAAGAATGTATTTTTATCATACCAAATGCTTTCCTAGTTGACAAAAGTCATCTGCCACCTGCCAAAGGAAGGTCACGGAAAATAAGGTGAATTTTTTGAAATTCACCTAGGTTTGTCGCAGTTTTATATTCACTTAAATCCAGCTACTTATTATTATTATTATTATTATTATTATTATTATTATTTTATGACAAGTGTTCATGACCTTAGTTCCAGAGGTGATTTAGGCTTTTGCAACATAAATACCTATACTCAAAATGAACTTTTGCCTTATAATCTTGGGAAAGTTACTTAGATTTTTTAAGTCATAGTCTCATAATCATTAAGTCAGTATAATGATGCTATCACATTTATAGAGTTAATACAAATATTATATGAAGTAATATACAATGATATTATAAGCATCAGTGGGATATGGTGAAGATTAAGTGAAAGAATGCATGTAAGTGGACACCATAGGGTCTTGCATATGGCCAGTACTCAGTAAATACTACCTGTGATGATAAATATCTTTCTTGTTAATACTGAGCTTATTTTAACACATTAGAATCTTTATTTTAATTATTGGATGTATACAAATGCTTTTTAGAATAAGATCTTTATTTGTTTTCTTCTTAAAGCATGTAAATTTCTCAGGTTAAACCAGACAAATTTTATTCACAATATGCTGGCACCTGCACTAACCTTATGATTACAGAAAAGAAAATGAGACAAAGAGAAGGACAATGCCCCAACCTCATTAGAAGTCATGTTGTCATTTTAATCACCAAGCAAATAGTCACATTTCAGAAATATGAAGGTTTTCACTTTTTCCCATAAATTATTACTAACATTAATAATAACAAAATACTACTATTTAACATAGATTCAAAGATCTTCACATTTCACATATGATTTTATTTGATCCTCTTAAGAACTTTGTGACTCCCAGTGTATAGATGCTTTCTTGGGTGAGTGGCCCAGAGATGAAGAGGTAATAACCAGTGCAGCGAACATGAAAACCCTTATTTCTGATTCCCTGCCTGGATTTCTCTCTCCTATTACTTTCACTTCTCCCTGTAAGAGGGGATTCCTGACATCATATAAGGACAAATCTAATTGACTTCATTTTCTGAATGGTAAAGTAATCTGAGGAACACAGTCTTAACAAAATTGCAAACTTTCATAGTTTCTTCCAAAGGATACCTGTAGTTACACTCAGATTATCTTTGAATTAATAGAGGGAGAGTAAGAATATACAACTATACTAGATTAAACTGTTGCAGTCATTTAAAGCCTTGGAAAGTTGTTAAACTCCTTATATTTCTCATATTTAATTGGAAACATATGTACACACATATACATATACTTTATTTAAAAGTATACTTACTTTTAAATAAAAGCACACTGAGAGAAAGAGTAAATTATGCATATCTTTGAGTATTCTTACAAGATTTTTCAAACTTCATTAAGTTTGGCTTCTTCTGTAATTTATCGTCTTGCCTACTCTGATTTTCCCTCTCCACGGATTCCTTTGCTGAAAGTACAGTTGTTTCAAAGCAGAAAGATGAAGTTGGGGGTATGTATATGTGAATTATAACAGATAACTGTTTTTTTTAATTCATTTTAAAGACCTGGCAGTGAAAATGCAAACAAGAAAGGTACCACTAAACCGAGTTTGGATTGAATCTTACATGACACATAAGCAGCTCATCGAGTGATTCAATCACAAGTTAGCCTACTGAAATTCTTAATTACAATCACTTTTAATGAAACATGGCCATTGGAGCTTAGATGTACTCCATCAATTAGAAAGGAGTGTAAGGAATTTAAACACTGTGTAGGTTATGTACTTTTTTTCTATGCTTATATTTTTGCATGAATCACAGTGCTGACATCTGTAAATTGATTTAAAATAGGGCAAAGTCATTCAATAAACCAACTGTTTAAATAGCAAAGCTTCAGACATACTCATCAACAATAATTCCATCAAATAACCCTTGAAAGAATAAACTACATAATGAGAATTAAAAGTTTCAACAATACCCATTAGGGTATTCTACTGCATCATTGATTCCACTAGTATCAATTGCTTTCAGTTAGCTGAACTCTTGAGTGTTTATTGGAAAGCACTAATAAACCACAATCAATTTTCTTTTTAACCTCACAAGGGTAGCTTGAATGAATTAAATGTTTTCTCTCCCTCCAATCCTCCTGCTCACTTCTTTCCATTTTGGACACACAATAGGAATATCTTGAACATTTATATTTCTTTATCCCAAAAATAAAAACAAGGAATAGCATATCAATATGTTTGTCTGTTACAAAATATTCACATTCCCCCCTACTTTAGATTATTATTGAACCTATGTAACTCTAGGGACATGCTTCCCTTTGATTCAGGCTCAAAGAAACAATAGGATCAGACTATCAAATGCATTTGCTGTTCCCCATTAGTGAATTCAATTTGCCTCAGTCTTATTGAGATGCCTTTCTGTGCCATATTTTAAATATAGATAGATAAATAGATAAATGGCTTATGTGCCCAAGATCAATGCTCTCAAGTGCCTGGTAATGTAGAACAATATTGTTTAAAACCAATGATCTTAATCATTTAATCTTTTGTTCAGGGCTATTCTGTCACCATGTCAAAGTACAGATCTATTGTCTCTATATTTAAAGATAGAATTAAAATAAATTTATAAAACATGATAAAATATTATATTAAAAATTATAAGAAGAGAGGTATGTAGGGGCTACAAGAAATTGCTAATTGCATTTTTATTTTCCATCCTAATTTGTTCTAAAAATAATCTAACTTTTAAGTATTAAACAAAATTATAAAAACACTTCTATAAAATACTGGAGAGAATTAGAACAGATCTAGTTGAGCATTTTTAATATGTCTTGAATGATTTATCTTGCTTGAGGAATGTAGCTGGTATTAAAGACTTTAATTATTCTTTGCCGAAGTCTTAAGTGATGCCCTTTTGTTGAATTTGAGGTAGATGTTTGCCAGTTATACCTGGAAATCTTTCTATGAGAGGTGATTTTAAAACATGTTAATACACTATTTCTATATAGTGTGTGTAATTATAAAGCAAGACACTTTTGTTATTAACAAATAGAAATTACTGACTTATGGCCATCAAACAAAGGTTTAGTCAAAATTTCAGCTAATTCTTCTTGAAAAGGCGAAGTTTAGTTTAGGCATTATTTTTGGATTTGGATGGACTGATTTTCATTCACTTTTCTCAGTTGAGAGAACTCACCCTTCCCCAAATATTTATTTACCCAGTGAATTTATTAGAATCTTGAAGTAAATTGGAGTTGTTCATTGAATTATCAGTTGTGAACAAATACAAGATGTATATTTGACCTAGAATGTGTTGGGTGCATAGTAAATTCTTGTTGGTTGCTGTTGGCTTTGACCCTTCAAAACAGTGATTATCAATGTTACATAAGAAATCTGTGGGTTTGTGTTGTTTGAAATGGTACATTTATTTTTATTTATTTTTAATTTTATTTAAATCCAGATCAGTTAACATATAGTGTAGTAATGGTTTCAGGAATAGAATTTAGTGATTCATCACTTACATATAATACCCAGTGCCCTTCCAACAAGTGCCCTCCTTAATGCCCATCACGCATTTAGCCCATCCCCCCCATATAACACCCCTCCAACCCTCAATTTGTTCGCTGTATTTAATAGTGTCTTATGTCTTGCCTCCCTCACCGTTTTTATCTTATTTTTCCTTCCTTTCCCTCATGTTCATCTGTTTTGTTTCTTTTTTTTTTTCAACGTTTATTTATTTTTGGGACAGAGAGAGACAGAGCATGAACGGGGGAGGGGCAGAGAGAGAAGGAGACACAGAATCGGAAACAGGCTCCAGGCTCTGAGCCATCAGCCCAGAGCCTGACGCGGGGCTCGAACTCACAGACCGTGAGATCGTGACCTGGCTGAAGTCGGACGCTTAACCGACTGCGCCACCCAGGCGCCCCTCATCTGTTTTGTTTCTTAAATTCCATATGAGTGAAATATGGTATTTGTCTTTCTCCGAGTGACTTATTTTGCTTAGCATAATACATTCTATTTCCATCCATGTTGTTGCAAATGGCAAGATATCATTTTTGATTTCTGAGTAATATTACAGTGTGTGTGTGTGTGTGTGTGCGCGCGCGCACATGCGTGTGTGAGAGTGTGTGTGTGTGTGTGTGTGTGTGTGTGTGTATGCACATACTTCTTTATCCATTCATCAGTCAGTGGATATTTGGGCTGTTTTCATTATTTGGTTTTTGTTGATAGTGCTGCTATAAACACTGGGGTGCATGTGCTCCCTTCAAAGAAGCATTTCTGTATCCTTTGGATAAATACCTGGTAGTGCAATTCCTCAGTCATAAGATAGTTCTATTTTTAATTTTTTGAGGAACCTCCATACCGTTTTTCAAAGGAGCTGCACCAGTTTGCATTCCCACCAACAGTGCAAAAATGTTCCCTTTTTTTCACATCCACACAAACATCTGTGTTGCTTCCTGAGTTGTTAATTTTAGCCATTCTGACAGGTGTGAGGTGATATCTCATTGTGATTTTGATTTTGATTTTCCAGGAGATGAGTGATGTTGAGCATCTTTCCATGTGTCTGTTAGCCATCTGTTGTCTTCTTTGGAAGTGTCTGTTCATGTCTTTTTTTTTTTTTTTTTTTTTTTTTTTTTTTTTTTTTTTTTACTTTTCATTTGCTTTCATGTACTCTTTTATTTCCTCTTTAATTTCTTGGTTAACCCATTTATTCTTTAGTAGGATGTTCTTTAATCTACAAATATTTGTGGTATTTCCAAATGTTTTCTTGTAGTTGATTTCAAGTTTTTTTTTTTTATATATGAAATTTATTGACAAATTGGTTTCCATACAACACCCAGTGCTCATCCCAAAAGGTGCCCTCCTCAATACCCATCACCCACCCTCCCCTCCCTCCCACCCCCCATCAACCCTCAGTTTGTTCTCAGTTTTTAACAGTCTCTTATGCTTTGGCTCTCTCCCACTCTAACGTCTTTTTTTTTTTCCTTCCCCTCCCCCATGGGTTCCTGTTGAGTTTCTCAGGATCCACATAAGAGTGAAACCATATGGTATCTGTCTTTCTCTGTATGGCTTATTTCACTTAGCATTACACTCTCCAGTTCCATCCACGTTGCTACAAAAGGCCATATTTCATTTTTTCTCATTGCCACGTAGTATTCCATTGTGTATATAAACCACAATTTCTTTATCCATTCATCAGTTGATGGACATTTAGGCTCTTTCCATAATTTGGCTATTGTTGAGAGTGCTGCTATAAACATTGGGGTACAAGTGCCCCTATGCATCAGTACTCCTGTATCCCTTGGGTAAATTCCTAGCAGTGCTATTGCTGGGTCATAGGGTAGGTCTATTTTTAATTTTCTGAGGAACCTCCACACTGCTTTCCAGAGCGGCTGCACCAATTTGCATTCCCACCAACAGTGCAAGAAAGCTTATGAAGGTAATTGAAGATTTAAAGAAATGGAAAGACATTCCCTGCTCATGGATTGGAAAAATAAATATTGTCAAAATGTCAATACTACCCAAAGCTATCTACACATTCAATGCAATCCCAATCAAAATTGCACCAGCATTCTTCTCAAAACTAGAACAAGCAATCCTAAAATTCATATGGAATCACAAAAGGCCCCGAATAGCCAAAGGAATTTTGAAGAAGAAGACCAAAGCAGGAGGCATCACAATCCCAGACTTTAGCCTCTACTACAAAGCTGTAATCATCAAGACAGCATGGTATTGGCACAAAAACAGACACACAGACCAATGGAATAGAATAGAAACCCCAGAACTAGACCCACAAACGTATGATTTCAAGTTTTATAGGTGTCTGAAAATATGCATGGTATAATATCAATCTCTTTGTACTTGCTGAGGGCTGACTTGTGACCCAGTATGTGATCTATTCTGGAGAATGTTCCATGTGCACTAGAGAAGAATGTATATTCTCCTGCTTTTGGATGGAATGTTCTGAATATTTCTGTTAAGTCCATCTCCTCCAGTGTGTCATTCGAAGCCATTGTTACCTTGTTTATTTTTTGCTTAGATGATCTGTCCGTTATTGTGAAAGGGTGTTAACGTTTCCTATTATTATGGTATTATTGACAATGAGTTTATGTTTGTGATTAATTGATTTATATATTTGGGTTACCAAGTTGGCATAAGTATTTACAATTATTATATTTTATTGGTGGATAGACCCCTTAATTATGATATAATGCCCTTGTTCATCTCTTGTTATAGTCTTTGTTTTAAAATCTAGTTTGTCTGTGGGTGGCTGGGTGGCTCAGTCGGTTAAGCATTGGACTTTGGCTCAGGTCATGATGTCGCAGCTTGTGAGTGAGTTTAAGCCCCACATCGGGCTCTGTGCTAACAGCTCAGAGCCTGAAGCCTGCCTCAGAATCTGTGTATCCCTCTCTTTCTGTTCATTCCCAGCTCGCATTCTCTCCCCCGCCCTCAAAAATAAATAAAGATTAAAATCTAGTTTGTTTGATATATGAATGGCTACTCTGGCATTCTTTTGATGTCTGTTAGCATGATAGATGGTTCTCCATCCCCCTACTTTCAATCTGCAGGTTTCTTTAGGTCTAAAATGAGTTTCTTGTGGGCAGCATATAGTTGGGTCTTGTTTTCTTGTCCATTCTGATACCCTATTCTATGTCTTTTGATTTGAACATTTAGTCCATTTATATTTAGAATGATTTTTGAAAGATATGAATTTTTGTGCCATTGTGTTGCCTGTAGAGTTGGTGTTTCTGGTGATGTTCTCTGGCCCTTTCTAGTCTTTGTTGCTTTTGGTATTTTTTCCTCCACTCAAAGAGTCCTCCTTAAAAATTCTTACAGGCTGGTTTAGTGGTCACAAACTCCTTTAGTTTTTGTTTGTCTGGGAAATTCTTTATCTCTCCTTCTGTTTTGAATGATAACCTTGCTGGATAAAGAATTCTTGGCTGCATATTTTTCCAATTCAGCATGTTGAATATATCCTGCTACTCCTTTTTGGCCTGCCAAGTTTCTGTGGACAGATCTGCCGCCAACCTGTTCTGTCTTTCTTTGTAGGCTAAGGACTTTTTTTCTTTGCTGCTTTTATAATTCTTTCCTTGTCTGTGTATTTTGTGATTTGACTATGATATGCCCAGGTGATGGTTGGTTTTTATTGAATCTAATGGCAGTTTTCTGTGCCTCTTGGATTTTTTTTTTTAACGTGTATTTATTTTTGAGACAGAGTGAGACAGAGTGTGAACAGGGGAGGGGCAGAGAGAGAGGGAGACACAGAATCTGAAACAGGCTCCAGGCTCTGAGCTGTCAGCACAGAGCCTGACACGGGGCTCGAACTCACAGACCATGAGATCATGACCTGAGCTGAAGTCGGACGCTCAACCGACCGAGCCACCCAGGCGCCCCAAGTGGATTTTAATGTCTGTATCTTTCCCCAGGTTAGAAAAGTTTTCAGCTATAATTTGCTCACCTAAACCTTCTAGCCCTTTCCCTCTCTCCTCATCTTCTGGGGCTCCTATGATTTGGATGTTATTCCTTTTTTAATAAGTCACTGTAGTCTCTAAGTCTTGTATCATGATCTTTTGCCTTTGTTTCCCTCTCTTTTTCAACTTCATTATTTTCCATAATTTTATCTTCTATCTCAGTGATTCACTTCCCTGCCTCATCCATCCTGCCATCATGGCATCCATTCAAGATTCCATCTTGGTTATAGCATATTTAAATTTGGCCTGACTAGATTTTATTTTTTATCTCTGTAGAAAGGGATTCTCTGGTGTCTTCTCTGCTTTTTTAGCCAGCGAGTATTCTTATAATCATGGTTTTAAATTCTAGTTCAGACATCTTACTTATACCTGTGTTGATTAGATCCCTGGCAGCCCTTTCTTCCTATTCTTTCGTTTGGGGTGATTCCTCCATCTTGTTATCTTGGAGGAAGAAAAAAAATTAAAAAAATTTTATGTTTATTCATTTTTGAGAGAGAGACACAGACATACAGAGCATGAGCAGGGAAGGGGCAGAGAGAGGGAGACACAGAATCTGTAGCAGGCTCCGGGCTCTGAGCTGTCAGCACAAAGCCCGATGTGGAGCTCAAACTCACTATCCATAAGATCATGACCTGAGCCTAAGTTGGACACTCAACCGACTCAGCCCCCAAGGTGCCCCCCCAAAAAATTTTTAAGTAAAAAATTAAAATTAAAAAATTAGAAAAAGAAACAAACAGTCAATTAAAGGACACTAGATCCTATGTGTGTTTTGGTCTGCTTGTTGAGAGAAGCTTGATAGAAAAGAGAAAAAAGAGAAGGAAAAAAAAGTTAAAAATTAAAAATAAAAAATTAAGTAATGAAATAGAATAAAATAAAATAAAGAAACTAAATTAGAATAAAAAAATTAAATACATAATCCAAGAAAGAGAAAGAAATAAAAAAATAAGCAAAAACAGAAGCAAAGAAAATAAACAAATGAACAAACAAACAAAATGAAACCTGAATGAAATTACATACACTTTCCCCTAGAAGTGAAACTTTGCAGCATGCTCTAGTCCATAGATTGAGCAGGTGGAAGGTATTTGTGCTGTCCTTTTGGCGGATGTGCCTGGACGGTACAGGTGGGTGGGACATGGTGTAATGGTTCCATTCTCCACTTGGTGGTACTGCTTAACTCACTGGGGTGGATCCCTGTGTGTACACTTGCTAGAGATGAAAATGGCTTCACCCAGCTCTTTAATCTCTGGCAGGGAATTTCGTGTTCTCACAGACACACAATCATGCACCCCTCTGTTGTCTCAGGCTTCTTTCTACTCCCTGTCTTTACCCTGCCTGTGTCTTAAGTTTGTGCCTGCCAGGTGGTGCCTCCTTTCAAAGTGTTATCTCAGATGGGGGTACGTTTCAAAACCTCTCACTTCAGAGACCCCATTGGCTTGGACCTGCACTGATTCTCTGGAGGAGGGTTTTGCCAAACAATGGCCGGGTGCTGCCTTGTCCCAGAAAACATTTGCATGATTGATTATGCAGCAGCAGAGGCTCAGAGTTTATGATAAATCACAACACAGGAGACACCAGGTTTTGCTGCACTCTGGCGTCTTTGTTCTGATATCTGTAAACATGGCAGCTCTCTGTAGTCCACTGGGACTTTTGCCCTCAAAGAGCCTATATGACCTCTAACAAATGTACTCCAAGCAGGGGAACCACTTCTCTCCAGTGACACATGGACCCTTCAGACTGCTCTGCCTGTTCCTGGCATTTTGTCCTACTTCCTCACCAGAACACGGCCAGGCACTGAGCTTGGGACTTCACACTCTGTGCTCTACTGTTTATAGAACCTTGGTGGTATTGAAACCCTTACCTCTTCCCTGGCAAAGATTTTGGGGAATGGATTTCTTGTCCAATCCCCTGCGACTGTTTTCACTCTTCCTCTCTTTATCTCCAGATACTTTCAAGGGGAATGATTTTTTTGCACAATCTGGATGCACTGCACTCTCTCCCCCCTTTCTCTTTCTCTCTCTGTCCTCTCTCTGCAAAAATGGCTCCCTACCCTCTGTGGCTCTATGGCTTTCTCTCACCCAGTTCACCTCTCCACACCACATACCTGCCAAGTTCTGGGGCTAAATTATGCAGATTGCTGTGTTAACCCTCAGATCAATTTCTTAGGTGTTCAAAATGGTTTGATGATGATCTAGCTGCATTTCAGGGACAAGACAAGCTCAGGGTCCCCATACTACTCCACCATCTTAACTCCTCTGAAATGGTACATTGAAAATATTATGTTACAAAATATAATAAAGTAAATCATAGAGTGATTCTCAATTTGAGAAAACTCCTCAATAGGACGTCACTCAGTGGTATGATAGCAAATGTTTTATAACTGGTTCCCCTTTTTACCTCTTCCCTTAGAACACCTGCTTTTATGCTCAGGGTTCTGGCCTACTGATTACATAGCAATTGATTACCCAATTACTTATATGGGGGTTTGTATATATATATGTATACATATGTATATATACACAAACATATACACATATATATCTAATTGAGAGGTAGAATATCAAATGTAGATATCAACATGAATGTATATTTAACATGCCATCCATGTATACTTATATGAAAGCTGATCTCTATTTAATGAGAAAATTAATATAATTTTTATAATATCTGAAGTATAATCACATAAAATTATTATAATTTATCAAATACGTTAACAACTAACTCCAAAGAAAACTTTCAAGGACTTTAAACACACAGGACGAGGTTTACCGCTGAGAGTTTACTCATTGAAATTGAGAAACTTCATCCACTTTCCATAAATAAATATCACTGTGGTGACAGACAGAAAAGTAAATTTCTATCTATACTGAATAATAAGTTTTTAGGAAAACTGTCATTTGGTAAAATGTCAAGCAGTTCATTTAAAACGAACATAGTCTATGAGGTGGTAAAGTGAGAGAAGTTGTCAACAATTTCTTCAAAGACAAATTTATTAGTCTTTGGTTCTTCCTAAACTTCCTTGTCCTCCTCAGCCAGACAAACTGCTTCTGCCCATAGGGAAGAATATTAAGATGGCTACAAAATCTTGAGTTTTCCAAGGAATGGCCACTTAAAAAATGAATGTCCCCAGTTAACCCCTCTCACAGTGTATGTCCAGAAGGACTGATTCATAGCTGTTATAAGGTAATGATCTTGCCAAACATTGTTTTAGGCCATGCCCTCCATATGCTCCCTTTTAATCTGTGGGGGCTGGCAACTCATGAACCATAGTGGCATCAGAAAATTTTGTTGAGTCTGTGTTGAGAAGGGGCAGATAGTAATAGTAACTAATGATTCATTTACTATCTCTAAATAGAAAGAAAATAAAGCTGAATATTCAGTCTACCCCCAAATCCACTTGACTGAAACTTACATTCAGATAAGTTATTTAACTCTCTCTGTGTGGGGTGTGGGTGCATGTGCTCATGTGCTGCATGCATGCATTTGTAGGCATTTTTTTAAAACAGCAAACTCAAAACAAATATCTCACAACACATATCTCTGCCTCTTTACTTGTTTACCTTGTTTCCACACCTCACCCACAATAAACCCATGAACATTTTCCTTGCCTATTACTTGAAGTGGAAAATTAAAATCATAGATTTTCTCCCCTATTGCTTCCAAGACAGTAATACCTTTGGTCTTAAAAATTGTCTCAGAAGATGTGCTGGAAATATTAGTTTGGTAAGTTAAAGCAATCCTCGGCATGTAAATTTTTGAAGGAAAGCAGTCTAGAATAATGCAATTTTGTCTCATCAACCAAGAAGCTCATGACTTTTCCTAGTCTTCTCTTTACGCCTGGATTTAAGCAAATTAACAAACTGTCACCACTATAAATCATTCATGCTGCTTTCATAAAATATGTTTATATTTTATATGAATAGATTAGATGTGTTATAAGTAACTTACAAACACAGATTTTGCCTGCGTATATTTTGTTTAATATATGTTATAAAATATACTTATATTTGCATTGATTCTACAAATATATAATACCTATAAGCTATGAGACCTGGTAATAGACCATAAGGTTGTCCACAGGATTCATCACCCAGTCTGGTGCATAGAGAAATGTGAAAATGAATAGTACAGGACATTGTGAGGTGTGCTAGCAGAGAGCATATAAAAGTATTAGGGAGTATCAGAAGGAATGATGGTCAGAGAAGACCTCACAGATGAGGGGGCATTAGAGCTGAGATTTTATTTTATTTTTTTAAATTTTATTCATTGATTTATTGATTTATAATTTTTTAAATATTTATTTATTTTTGAGACAGAGACCAAGCACAAGCAGGAAGGGACAGAGAGAGGGAGACACAGAACCTGAAGCAGGTTCCAGGCTCTGAGCTGTCAGCACAGAGCCTGATGTGGGGCTCGAACTCATGAACTGTGAGATCATGACCTGAGCTGAAGTCAGATGCTCAACTGACTGACTCACCCAGGTGCCCCTGGAGCTGAGAGTTTAAAGGGTACCTAGTATGTCTCCATGTGGTCAAGTAAAACAAACAAACAAACAAAAAACTGGAACATGCATGACTCTTTCAGAAACTATAATTAGTTATCTGTCATTGGAGCCAGGTTGAGAACGACAGGTGAACTATCTGGAAAGAGAGGTTTCAACATGATTTGTATTTTGGACATAATACTGTGGTCATCGGAGAGCAAAACAAAGCTTTTTAATGACAAAATTCATATCATTATTATATTTTTATCTTAAAAAGCTACTTTAACACTCAAGGTTAGATTGCAATGGCATAAAGAGTAGTTAGGAAGCTATTTTGATAGCGCAGAAGAGAGATCATGTAGATAGAATCCTTGGAGGTGAAGAAAAGTCTAATGCAAGAGGTAAAATTACCAAAGATTATGGAAGAAGATGTAAGGTTATAGCAAATGTCATCTTGCTTTCACTAGCTAGTAGAAACTGAAAACACTCAGTGAACACACTCACATATACCCAAACTACCCCTGTCCTTCCCCACCCCCCCACAATTAAGATGTCAAAGTGAGGAATGAGGAAATTTGAAAATTTGAACAAATTGATTTTTGTTTCATTTTTCCCTCTAGAGAATACAGATTTTTGTTCTAAAGTTTTATTCAAGAATATAACTAGTGTTTATTATTAGTTATCCTATATGCACAGGTCTGTTCTAGGTGTTAAGATGCAGAAACAGAAACAGAATTCCTGGTGAGTAAGGAATTTGCATCCTAGTAGGATGTCATTGACATTGCTTCACTTTAAGCCTAGAAGATAAATAAATGAAAGAAATTTAATTTAGAAGGCTTTGCTCTGTAATAACAAATTGGACCTCCTTGGGATTCTTCCCTAAGAAAGTAGTGATTTCATGGTAATTATAGGATCAAAAGTACCCCTAAATCCACTGTTGCCCAGAAAAGACCTGGGAAGCAAATATTTAAAAGTTAGACAAAATAAAAGCAGAAATAATGTCATGACATTATTGAATAACTCAAAATCATCTTTGAAAATTTCACTTGTTAGGAAAGACAATTGTAAGGGAAAAATTGTATGAATTTCCCCCCCCTCTCTGTTCATGTTGAAAGCCATCTAGAAAATAAATTACCTAAATGCAATGGTTTCACTGTAAATATTCTAATTAGGAGCAACTACATTAAAAACATGCAAGGAAAATTCTTTTTTTTTTTTAATTTTTTAACGTTTATTCATTTTTGAGAGAAACAGAAAGAGTGTGAGCTGGGGAGGGGCAGAGAGAGAGGGAAACAGAATCCAAAGAAGTCTCCTGGCTCTGAGCACTTAGCACAGAGCCTGACATGGGGCTCGAACCCACAAACTGTGAGATCATGACCTGAGCTGAAGTCAGACACTTAATCAGCTGAGCCACCAATGCACCCCAATGCAAGCAAAATTCTAATCTACCTGTGCTACCATGAATTGAATATGAATAAAACAATGCATATATGTAGTTTTCTGACACATATCTATATGCACATTTGTAGACATGTACACACACACACACACACACACACACACACACACATGCACACACTTTCTGTTTCCTGATCCTAGAAGCTTTATGACAGATTTTTTTTTCAACTCCATCAAATACCAAAGGAAAAAAAAAAGTCATTTTTACAGACCTCAGGCTAGTGACCCAGGTGAAAGAGAAATGAAACAAAGCTTCCTTGATGGAAGAATAAGAGCTTTCTCATCATTCTTGGACAAGCTTTAAGCCATTTACAAAAAAAAAAAAAATCTATTTTCTGAGGAAAAGAAAACATCCAAATTACTCAGTGGAGGAATCACAATTGGGAAACTGGAATTTGGGGAGACAGACACCCAGAGGTCTTTTGAATCATTATACATGACGTGTCTAGATGCTAAGAAATTGCGAGGAAATGTTAAAGGGTGTATAGAATTCCCAACAGTGCCCCTTATTTCTCAATTGTTTTCACTGGTGAAATTTATCTTTTCAAACATTTGTGAAGGCTTTTATATGTCCTTGTAGGTGAGTGAGATTTTGTTACAACAAACTGTCATCACATACTTTTATAGATACACCAAATATCCTATATATCTCAACCTGTTTATTCTGTTAACTACCTGAGTTCTTAAATCTAGAATCATTAGTGGATTTGTTCATAGTTCTTTACTCATTTTCTTGTCTTCTGTACAACATGTTCAAAGTTTGCTCCCATTCTCTGAAGGATATCTATTTATCTGCCACTTCTGTTCCCATGTTTCCAGATGAGTCAGCTGCCAATATCTAACCTGGAAAGATTCATTCATGTTGAATTGGGCTAAACCATGAACTGACCTCCCTGGGGACCAGATGGTACACACTAGTAGCATTTCACAACAGCAGAGTTTATAAGATACTTAGAAAAATCCTGGAATGGTACTTTGTACATATTTTACACATGTTCATAAAGTAAGATAAAATAAATACAATGTCATGTAATTGGTATGCAGGAAAATGTTTTCAGAACACAAATACAATGGAAAATGGAGGTAATACTTCAAAATGAAAGGGATCCCATTTTATCCTCACCCAGATTTCTCTTCAGTCTTTCCTGATTCTAATGTTGCTTAAATAAGTTTTCACAAAGTGAGTTTTGAAGTAAAACATGAAGAACGAGCACAGACATTTTGTGCACCATGGAATAGATTTTCAGATTAGTTTTGGATGAATGCTTTTTAACATGAATACTATATTTAGGTGCTTAGTACAAAAGGTCATTCCATAAGCACTGCTTGATATAGTGATTTGTGTCACTTTTAGAGAATTCAGAATTATCTTGCTATCTCAAATGACTTAATTCTGCCTGGCAATTCTACTATTAGACAAAAGGAAATTATACCCTTCTCATTATATCCTTAAGAGGCTAAAATTCACCACAGTCGTGTTTTGTTCTATTTTATTTAAGCCCTGCATAGTTTAAATGCAACCATTCATTATAATTTTAGTTAGAATTTATTTAAATTATCATGCATACTTTTATAATTCATGCAATGGCAATAATAATAACTGATAAGAAATCTAAACTGGGATCAAAATGTTTTCATTTCAAAAATCTGGTTTTAAAATGAATAAAGAAAACAATGGTGACAACATGAGTTTTGGAATAAATTTTATAAGGATCAATCAAAGTAGAATAAAGTTAGCAAGTGTTTTTGAATGAAAATAAAGGATAGCATTTGAGCTTCTTTCATAAAAGGAATTATGAGACCAATATGTCACCATGTCATTTAAATCTTTTGTATAAGATCTTCCTCTGTGAATTTGAAGAAGTTGGAGTGAACAGAAAGACAAAAACTTGGAGTACTTTTTAAGTCAAAGTATTAAAAAACAAGCAAGTTTCTTGAATCTATAAGAAAGGAACTATTAAATTGGTGGACAATATTGAATCGGCTACCTGTAACTAGACTGATAAATCTACAATTTGTGCATATCCATGTCTCTTTCAAGTCTTCTAGATGATCTTCTCAACTCAGTAAATGAGTAGTCACCAATATAAGTTGATGGGGTAGATGGTATTTGTTATTCAGACATATGTACCTATGTTTCACAAAGTACCTTGCAGTTAGTGGATAGTCAACAAATTTTTGTTTAACCAAATTAAGAATCAAAACCTTTTTTCTATTTTTAAATGTTGATCAAATCACACAGATTATTATTTTGTCTAATAAATCCACGACTGGAGTTATCAGTGAACTCTTAACTCTTTATAAGGAGGAGTTTTTACACTGTAGCTGTGTTCTGTGTGTCAAAATCTATAAATATAAAATGTTACTTATTGTTACATTCAAGGAAGCTCAAATATCTAAAATGATATTCTTGTAGCACTTTGTTTCAGGAAATTATTTTAAGGAGCTAGATAAAATACTTTAAAAAATAACGTTTACTTATTTTTGAGAGAGAGAGAGAGAGAGAGAGAGAGAGAGAGAGAGGCAGAGCATGAGCAGGGGAGGGGCAGAGAGAGAAGGAGACACAGAATATGAAGCAGGCTTCAGGCTCTGAGCTGTCAGCACAGAGCCCGACACGGGTCTCGAACCCACGAACCGTGAGATCATGACCTGAGCCGAAGTCAGACACCTAACCACCCAGGTGCCCCTAGATAAAACGCTTTTAAAATAACATTAATGTTCCCCATTATGTTAAAAAATTATGTCTGATAACAACTAAGGTACAAGCAACTAGCCAATGACAATGACAGACATTCTGATGATTTACAGTATTGATGATTATACCAACCAACACTTAAACCTCTAAATTCTTTTAAATTATTGAGGACTTAATGCTTTCCTTCGTCTTTCTAACAATCATATTTAGTTTTCCCAGGAGGTCCAAGTAATTCTAACTGATTCTTCCCCCCATCGTATACACTATGAATATTCATGGTAAAAAGATAACTATTAAAATATAGCATGAATTATTTACTGCTGCCCAAAGCTGCATTAACTTCATGGAATATTTCTAATTCACCAAGGCTTTGAACATCCACCTGAGGTCAGTTATGCATTCATAGTACATGATTCTAAAAATAATATTCTCCAAAGTGTACAATTTTCACTTGAAAAAGTCAATATAAATCTAACTGTAATGAATAGTAAGATTGCATTCAGGTCAGAAAAAGGTATTTCTTTTCTCTCTGAAGGTTTGGCATAAATGGTGACTTCTGGACACAACTCTTTTAGAGGGAAACAAAGTACTTGTTCCTCACACCCATGATTTTTCACAGCAATTATGAAAGGCAGGAATTATGTTCCAAGCTGACGTTTTGATAGCACTAATGTCACATCACAACATGGTGGGAAAACACCAGTGGGGCCAGAGAAAGAGCTTTATAAAACACAATTAAGGAAATTTTGTTTCCCTTGGTTTCCAGCCAGAACACAAAATTAGGACTATGCAAGGAATCTTCTCTTCCCTCTAGAGCTAGTGAAAAGAACACACCTAAAGCAGACTCATTTATGTAACTTTGTGCACATTAATGAATGTCTCCAAATACTCGATTTCATCTGTAAAACACCTACATCCTAGGGATGTTAGGTATATGAAGTGGATTGATATGTGTTAATCACTTAATAGACTTCCTGTTTAGGAATCACACATTTGGGTTCAAGTCACCAGTTTGCTTCTTGTGCATTTTGGTAACTTAGGGGAAGTTAATCTATCTCAACTCCAATTTTATCAGCTGTGAAATGAGGTTAATAACATCATCACTTGATGTGGTATTTGGTGGTGCGGATTAGGGTCTCTGTGTGTATTTATATGTAATGCTTAGCATACATATATATATGTGTATGTTTAGTACAGTGAATAGCATACCATAGCACTCAATTCAGGTTTGCTTTTATTCCATATAGGTTGTCAGCTGGTAATTATCATTTTTTTTTCCTTATGATTTATCTGGTGATAATGAGATTAAATGACTGGATTGACATTTAAGATTTCAGTTTTAGGAGGAAAAGTAGTTATTTTCTGCTATAAGTTAATAATGAATATGGGGGAAGATATACAATAATTATTTAGGATGAATATTTGAAATTTCCACTTTAAGTTACTTTATAGTAATAGCTATTCTGGGTTATTGAATAATTATACAAATATGTACCTTAGTCTTTAAGAGACAATAAAAAATATGGATATTGGTTTTGAACTTTTTATAAGGCTAGATTATAGGAAAAGCCTATGACAAATGGCATTCATTGCTAATTCCTTAGCTGATCTGTTTTATGGGGAAAAAAAGGAAAGTTGTATATATAGAACTTTTGTGGCAATATTACCAAATCAACTACAGGTATGCATTCAGAGGAATGGGGCATAAAACCCAAATTACTTATTCATTCATTCCAAAACTACTCACTGAATGGCTACCACGTATGGGTCAGATACTTTTGTAAACTCAGCATATAGCATTGAACAAGACAAAGATCTTTGCCTTTAGAGATTTTCCTAAAAAAAACCAATAAACAAGATAAATAATGAAAGATAGTGTAGGTTAGATAGATTTAAATTAATTAGGAGACAAATATAGCAAGAATGGTTGATAAAATGTGACACAGCAGAGGAAGGCTGAAATATTTATTTATTTATTTATTTATTTATTTATTTATTTATTTATGTTTATTTTTGAGGGAGAGAGAAAGACAGAGTGCAAGTGGGGGAGGGGCAGAGAGAGAGAGAGAGAGAGACAGAGACAGAGACAGACAGAATCTGAAGCAGGCTCCAGGCTCTTAACTGTCAGCACAGAGCCTGATGTAAGGCTCCAATTCACTGAACCACTGAACCACACTGAACCGACTGAGTCACCCAGGTGCCCCAGGCTCAAATCTTAAATAGGGGTGCTGGGAAAACCATGCAACAAGGTGACATTTGACAGAGACCTGAAAGAGGTAAGGGAGTGAGCGATGTGAATCTCAGAAAAGTGTGTTCCAGGTAGAAAGAGAGTTGCAAATGCTAAATCTGCATGGAGAGAGGGTCTGATGCATTGGAGATAGTGACCGTTCCTAAAGAATATATTTAGGACTGTCAGCCTTTGCTATCTGCCCAGCTTAATCAGTAGCTGGTTTTGGAAGGTATTGGAAGCTTCAGTTTGGAAATTACGGTAAACCACAGGAAATAACCTGCCAAGACCTGAGCTCACATGTGGGCCGTTTCCTTCAGCAGCCCCAAGGGATTCCTTTCTTCCTCCCTCCCTCCCTCCCTTCCTTCCTTCCTTCCTTCCTTCCTTCCTTCCTTCCTTCCTTCCTCCCTCCCCCCCTCCCCCCCTCCCTCCCTTCCTCTCTCTTTTCCTCCCTCCCTTCCTCCCTTCTTCCTTCCTTCCTCCCTCCCCCCCTCCCCCCCTCCCTCCCTTCCTCTCTCTTTTCCTCCCTCCCTTCCTCCCTTCTTCCTTCCTTCCTCCCTCCCTCCCCCCCCCCCCCTCCTTCCTTCCTTCCTTCCTTCCTTCCTTCCTTCCTTCCTTCCTTCCTTTTGTTGTTTTTTTTTCCTGCTGTTTAATTGCCATTTAGGCATACAGAGATCCTACTACCAAAAACAGATGAGGCATCATGTTCATGAGATTCTCATATTGTTTATAGGATCCTCCTTTTCACACATCAAGAATATTGCCTTTTTTATGGGAGGGAAGTATGAAAAAGAAATAGAAATAGAAATAGCTGGCAGGTGCCAAGGAAGTGAGATTGTTTGAAGGCTATTTCAACTTGTTATTAATGTTGTGATACAAGGATTATTCAATATAGTCTTATGTGGCCTTAACATAAAGAAGGAAAAAGAAATGAACATTTTATCTTATACAGAGTAAAATAGCTCACAAAACTGCAAAACAACAGAGAAGTGTTATCAGTGCAAGGGGACTGCCTTATAGGGAAAATGTTCTATTAAGAAATTTTTCTGATATTATTATATTTAATATCCCACTTAATATGTTCCAAAACTTCCCATTCTTTACCAAATATACTAAATGATCTGCATGATACAGAAGTTTCAAATATGTTTCTTTAGAGAAAGTCCAAAGAGAAAGTCCAAGTTGAAATATAATGTTTGGTTAAAAGCTTTGGAAAGATAGAAATAAAAACTGTTGTGGCTATCTCCGGGTGGTGGCATGGGGAATGGTTTTCTTCCTCTGTGTCTTTCTTGTCAAATTTCTTCATAATGAATGTTTTCAAAAAGTGTAAAAACAAATAATTCAAAAAGCTTTATGTCAGAAATGTGAGTATTTAAGCAAGATTTAAATGTAAAGACAAAATTAACGTCTTCTGCATTCTTCCAGTCCAAATAGTATTCAGCTTGCGCTTTTTTTGTGCACAGCCTTTGAAGGTTATGACTTTACCATAAAATACCGATAATAATAATTGTCATAACAACAGCAATCTCATTGGGTTCTAGCAGACTCCAGCCGGGTTACTTGAAAGCGAATGGAAGCAATGCCTGGCTTGTGCAATTTAACCGATCAGTTCAGGAACCATTGTTACCATTGCAACAAGCAGATGTCACTGCAGACTGTGTGAAAATGTCAGAGAAAATGAAGAAAATCCAAGTAGTGGTAGAAATGAAATCTCACCCTTAAAGTGTGTTCTTTCCCACCCTGAAGATTGTCAATTTGAAGACTCTTTTGTTCGTTTGCAGCATTTACTCTGACTGCAACTCATAGTCTGAAAATATTTCCATTTATCTCCACCTGGAATCACAGCGTCCCTTCTCAGGCTCATTAGGCGCTGAGGGGTCTCACCAAAGCACAGTAACTGTAGAGTCTGATAAAAGGAGCTTGAAACCTGTTCAGGTGCCCAGGGATCCACAGGGGTGGGGATGGGACTGAAAAGGGGGAATGTTATTAAGTTGCAGAACTGAGTATGACATATCATTTTCTGGATAGATGGGTAGAGTAATGCATGTGCTGATCTCAGCTCTGCAGGAATAAAGTACTTTGAGTCCAATCTGTTTTTCACTACCACTACAAACAAGCCTTCTAAGGACTTTTTCATTAAAAGTAAAAGCCAACAATCTCTGAGCTTAAGCTTGGAATTTGAGAGTGCAATCCTCTAAAATCAGACACTTTATAATACCGGAGTGGAATCCTCTTTCTGGGACTAATTTTCTATCCACTCAGAGTGGAGAGTATTTAAGTTTCTACAGTGAAACACTACTACCTGGAAATAGACTCCTATTTCTTTTTTCAAGTAAAAAGACCTTAATAAAATGGCCCTAGGGTACATATTCTTTAAATTATAATTTTAGAACTAAAACCAGTCTATAATATATGCATGAATCATTCATGTTAATTTATTTTATCAATAACTAATTCGATCTCATAAAATACAATTTAGGCATAATCATAATCAGGATACCTGCGCGCACCACATCTGTCAATTTATCTTATTATGGGAACTCTGATCAAATTTTGATGGTGCTAAAAATGTCGTAAATAATAAGTTTGGAATGAAAGCAAAATAAGATCTGAAGACAGGTGAAATACAAAACTACAGCACATTGAGGCATTTATACAGTTCGTGGAAGGTGAAGTTACAGAAATCTGGGTGGGGGGGGAGATTCATCTCCTCCCTATGAAATCATTTTTTTTCATAATTTCATAAGAAATTGATTAATTATAGATGCAATTTTTGTAAAAGCAATGCTCTCATAGAACACTTTACAGAGCAGTGCTGGAGAGAAAAAGCAGTAGAAAGCCCTGGAACCGGACTGTCAATTCCACTGTGCCCACTGTGGGTTCTTTGGCTGCTCATCCAATCTCTCAGCATCCTCCTTTGCAAAATGTACCTTACGACTGCTTGGGAGATCACCTCCGATCGTGAGCGCACACACAATTTGCAAACTGTTGACACTTTAAAATGTTTAAATATGAATCACCGTATGTCTGGTGTTCGCCCCACTGAAAGAGAAAATAAATCTGTGTCTTACCAGTCACGTACTGGGTCAGAGAATGTACAATTTGGTCTACCTGCAGATCTGAGAGTGCCGCCTTGAATGTTGTGGACCTCAAACTATAAAGAAGTTGTGTGCCCTTTGTCATCTTCCAAGGGTGGAACAGTCTTCTCTTACTAGTGCCTGAATTCACTGCTTGTAGAGTTTAAAAAGAAAAAAAAAAAAAAAAAAGAAAAGAAGGAAGAAAGGAAGAAAGACAAGGCAAGGATTTTTCTATAGCGACTAAGAATGATAAGCCTGGTTTTATAATTAAGGGCTCTGATCGGCTTAGGTTTACTAAAACAAAGCATCTGAGTTAGGAGGAAGGAAAGATTTCTCTCTTATAATGAGGAAACCTATTCCCCAGAAAGGAGGGCAGAATGGGAATGAATATTTCTGATTTCTCAGTTTTTCCATCCTCCTTACCTCCCTTACCTTATAAATTAGCAGATTTGCATACATAAAATATACCTCAAAAAACTCAATAAAAACATGGTTTAAAAATATGCAGCTAATTATATGAGAATGTTCATTTCTTTTCCCTATAAGGCAAATGAATATTTATCAAGTTAAATTCCAAGATACTTATTATCTCGCTTGCATTTTGAATATAATTACATTGGAAGGCAATTGTTCTGATGGGTGTAGGCAGAGATTAAAAGATTTGTATGCACTTCTTAAAAATGCAAAATAATCATAGTTTTTTTTTTTAATCATTAACAAAGTAGCTCAACCCTTCCCTTCAGCTGAAAAATAAGTTAGCATTAAAGCGTAACGGTTCTAAAGATATTACACAATAAATGAAAATGGCCGAATAAAATCTAGGTTGCAATTAGTTTTTGGAAGCTAAATTTATAAACACTAGAAAAAAGTGCCTGAGATATTTAAAGGAGCTATTAAACTTGCTATTTTAAAGTTCAGATTTAAAAATAACTGCTCTTAAATTATTCCACTAATGCGTCATCTAGATAAATAATATCAAAATGAATAAATTTATGAAATAGCAAATAAGTCATAATTGTCTTTAAATTAATGAAATTTAATCATGCTTGGGCAAAAATATCAAAGTTTCATATATTCACATGCATGTGATTTCTAGGCTCATAGAAGTTTTCTCACACTGTACTTTATAACATCAAAATGAAGTTATCCACACACATACCTTATTTTCCCCTCTATATCTAAATTTCAGAAGATATGGATTATATATTATATTTCTTTTATTTATTTCTATTGATGTATTGACTTTATCAAAAGTGTCTTAAAGCTAATTGGTATCCAATAAAAATGTTAACTGCTAGCAACAGAAAAAATGGGATAGAAAACTTGAAAGATTATAACACAAATTATGTAGGACAGTGGATTTAATTATACTACAGAACAAATAGCTGATCTATTATGTATGCTTTGTCACATAGAAAGTCTATCTTATTTTATTCTTGTTCTCTGATATATCTGCCTGCTCTCACAAACATTGTTAATGTCTTTCCAGATTAAACACAGAGCCTAGAAAATAATGAAAACTGTTCAACCCCAAGTGTATTGAGCCTACTTTCAGGTCCGACCAAAACACTTTGATAATTTTAAGTAGCAAAGCTAAAATGTTGGGTGGTGATATTGGACCAAAACTCCTAACAGCAACCACCACTGAAGTAGTGGAACATTCAAAGCCTTAAAAAGGCTGGATAAATTTCAACTGAGATTAGCTCTAGAGAACTGTATGCTCAAATAGGAATAGAAATACATTGCTGCTTAGAAATGAGTTATGCATTTTTATAAAAATACTATATGTACATGTAGTTTGGTTTGAACTAGGGGAAATGAAAACAATCTCTTGGACTCTGGAGCCCTTTTATGAAATTTCTAATTAATTTTGATAAATCCCTTTTAATATGGCAAGGAGTTCCACTTGGGTTTATCAATTTAAGAGTTATACTTGCACTCAGTGGACCATAATCTGCCCTAAGCTAGTTATGCATAACACCTGCTAAAGTTAATAGACATTCCACATGAGTAGCTGATTTTGCCAGAGAGTCATGTGGAATTAACTAATAATGAAATTTGGCTGACAATATCTTTAATATTTTCATTTAAAGAGTATTTATTACCTTGCATGGCCTCCTTATATAATTAACTAGTTTTGATGTGCACTCACCATATTTCAGATGTGTCATCATTATTTTTCTCTGATCCTATATAATCAGGCAAAGAAAATATTTTTAAAGTTTTTGTCTCCCAATATTCATTGCAGATGATTCAGTGGCATATTATTACACACATACACATAGAATGTATGTTTAAGAAAACTTGTAAAAAGGACAGATAATATCTTATTTTTGAAAATCCTTATAGAATCTCATAGACTGAATGCGCTTCCCTCTTTAAAAGAAACATCATTATTGATTTAGTGATGACTACTGTACTAAAATTTTAAAAACTTGATTAAAAAAAAAAGATACACAGAATGTCAGGTATGACTACTCTCCATTCAGTCACTCTTCCCAGACTAGTTTCCTTTTCTGTGTTCACATTTTAATCCACATTGTTTGCTCTTCTTGGAAGAAGATTCTTTATTAATCTCTGTCAAACAGAATCTTTAGTTCCTACCTCACATTAAAAAAAATTCTTCTTAATGTGTATTTATTCATTCATTTATTTTTGGAGAGAGAGAAAGAGTATGAGCGGGGAAGGCGCAGAGAGCGAGGGAGACACAGAATCCAAAGCAGGCTCCAGGCTCTGAGCCCTCAGCCCAAAACCCCACGTGGGGCTCGAAATCATGAAACGTGAGATCACGACCTGAGCCCAAGTCAGAGACCTCACTGACTGAGCCACCCCCGCACCCTTACCTCACATTTTCAGTGCAGTCTTTCCTAACCCACAGTATCAAATTGTTCCATTTCTTATTACGCGTATGTCTCTCATTACAAACTAAGATTGTGTTCCACGTTTGTGTACCGTTTTCTTATTAAGACCGAAAGGTCCTGAAGTACCAGAGGAGTTTGTACAGTTAGGCTTTCTTTTTAGGCTCTTATGCAGTGACATGCATGTGCTCAGTACGTCTTTAGAGATGGATTAATGAGAAGTGATGTTTTATATTGACACAAAATGAATCACTATGAATGTGAGTCCCAGATAAGATATTAGCATGATGAACTTGCCCTGGCTAGCAATACCAAGCACCAATTTCCTGCATAAGCATAATTCCTATAGGGCAGAGAATACTACCAGGGATATTCACAGTGTATCACTCATTTCTTGCAAACAAAACTATTTACTAAGAGATCTATTTTGTATTATTTCTACTACTACAGTCCAGTGATTTCAAATGGAAATGTGCCAGATATTATTTTTGCATCACCTCTTAGAATCCGTGTTGGTGCCATTTTATTTTATAATCATCAGTATTGATTTTGTATGTATGCTATATACTCAACACATTAAAGGCAAAAATGAAATAAGAGTAGTAATCATTCTTCCCACGTCCCACGCCGATTTTCAACTTGTTTGGTAAGATAGAAATATTAACATCTAAGGAAATGTTACAATTATCCGAAGCAAAATGATAGTAGAGAGTCGTGCATGGGTGTGTAAGTAGTTTAGGGAAATGATGTTATATGCCAAGACAGAAAAGAAAAAGATTTTTAAAAAGGCATATTAGATTTCAGATACAGATGAGGGATCTGAATAGAAATATCCTAGGCAGATGTTACACAGCCTCTGAAGAGAGGATTATATCAGTGGGGATACAAATCGGAGAGTCATCAGCATATTGGTGATAGTTAAATCCACTTGAATATACACACTACCAGAATAAATGTAATTGAAGAAGATGAAAGAGTCAAGCACTGAAAGTGGTGGGACAACCTCTCTCAACAAGAAAGACAAGACTTAAGAAAAAGAAACCTAAGCTCAGAAAACCAGCAGAGAATATAGGCCCAAAAATTGATAAAGAATTTCAAAGAAACTGGTCAGCAGATATTCTCAGTTCTGTCAATAGCCCTGTCCCACTTTCTCTTTGCTATCTTTTTGACTTCTGTCCCTTCAACCACCACATATAAGTTATCTTCATCCTGGCTCTCTCTTCTGACTTCTGGGCCTTCATGACCAGGCACCTTTATGAAATCTTGTGTTGGACTTCATAAGACATCAAACCTTGGTGCTCTTATTAGTTGGGACAAAGATCACTAGGCCTCCCTTGTTCCTCAGTAATAACATCTTCGGAATATATCTGGACACGTAACCAACAAGAATAAGGTCTACCTTCCCCAGTCCCTCGACTAGAGAATTTTAGCCTTGTGACTAAGTGTAGGACAATGGGATGGAAGAAGAAATTCTGTGTGACTTCCTGGAAATGTCTTTAAACAGCATAGGTCAGCCTTACCTTACCTTATTTTTTTTTCCCTTCCAGCTAGCTGAAATGCACATTTTATAGCTGGACATGAAGCTAGATAAAATATGCTCGATTATGAGATAGATCTGGGAGCTTAGGACATGCAAACAGAGCAACAAAATCAAAGGAGTCTTCATCTCCCACCCGTGTGAAAAACCTAGCCAGCCATGGCAATATAATTGGACTTTTTTGTGAAACAAGCTCTTATTTAAATCACTATTATGTGGAACTTTCTGTCACTACCACCAAGAATAAGTCTAACTAATACAGTAGATTTATCACAAATCTCTTTTTACTCTTGTAATTCCCTGTTTTGCAAATGGTTTTGCCAGCCATCTAGGCACTGAAAACAATCTTTTCTTTCTTCCTCTCCCCTCATTACACCGACACAGGTACAGTCTCTCCTGCCATTGCCTTAGACATGCTCTTGTCATTTCTTGCCAGGATAATTTCAAAATCTGTTGCTTCCCATTTCCAGTTTTATTTCCTCTGAATCCAATGTCTGTGCTTCACAACTAGAGTGATCTTTTTACAAATTAAAGGTCTTATCTTGTCATTCCTTTGTTTAAATTCATTTAATGAATTCATTTAACAATTCTTCCTGATCTGCCTCATGCCTACTGTCTACCTCTGTAATCTCATTATTTTCCCTATGATCCAACCATGTTGAATCTCATATAGAAACTCACTTCGCTTTTCTTACTCACTCATGCTTTCTTAGGAGCTATTTGTTTCCTTTGTGTGAAACTTGCTTTCTCTCTCTGTTATTTAGCAAACTTCTGCTTGCCCTCAAGTCTGTGTGTAACAATCTCTGCCTCTTAGAGGCTTTTATAAAACCTGGTCCTTTATTCATTTCCTGATACCCCATGACAGTCTGGGTGAAGTTTCTGTTCAACGTGATCTCATTTCTCTACACACACCCTATTGAAGGAACTATCACAGTGTAAAAAATTGGTTACTCTTCCATCTGCCCCATTACTTTCTATGATTTTTTAGAACAGGAACTTGTCTTTCATTTCTGATTACCAGTGTCTAACAGTGCTGGACATTCATTCATTCACTCATTTAGCTGATATTTATTAAACAAAGCCTTGAATATGTGAAAGATTGTAAGAATTCAGCAATTACTATCCAGTTTGAACATTAGAGATCACATTGAATCTTAGAGGTAAAACATATTCGTTATACATGAAGTAGAAGCTATGGAATCTGTTATAAGCAAACATCAGATATATTGCAGATTCAGTTCCAGACCAGTGCAATATTGCAATAAAACAAGTCAAATGATTTTTTTTTTGTTTCCCAGGGCAAACAAGTGTTTACACTATACTGTAGTCTATTAAGTGTTCAATAGTATTATGTCTAAAAAAACAATGTGCATCACTTTAATTAAAAATATTCCTGAAAAAGACCAACCATCATGTGATGTTTCAGTGAGTTGTAATATTTTAGTTAGTCAGGGTCTTGCCTTGATGTTGCTGACTGGGGTGGGGCTGTTGAAGGTTGAGGTGGCTGTGGCAATTTCTTAAAATAAGACAAAAATAAAGTTTGCCGCATCAATTGACTCTTCCTCTTATGAACGATTTGTCTGTTGCATGTGATGAAGTTTGATAGCATTTTACCCACAGTAGAACTTCTTTCAGATTTGGGAGTCAATTCTCCAAACCCTACCACTGCTTGATCAACTAAGCTTATGTAATATTCTAAATCCTTTGCTGTCATTTCAACAATCTTCACATCATCGTTACCAGGAGTAGATTCCATATCAAGAAATCACTTTTTTTGGCTTATCTTTAAGAAGGGACCCTCATCCATACATGTTTTATCATGAGATTATAGCAATTCAGTCACACCTGCAGGCTTCGCTTCTAATTATACTTGCTCTTTCTACCTAAGCTACTATCTGAAGCATCTGCAGCTATTTTCTCCACTGAAGTCATGAACCCCTCCAAGCTGTCCCAGGAGGATTGGAATCAACTTCTTCCAAACTCCTCTTCCTGTAAGTCACAAATGTTCTTCATGGCATCTAGAATGGTGAATCCTTTACAGAAGGTTTTCAATTTACTTCTCCCAGATCCATCAGAGGAATCACTATCTATGGCAGCTATAGCCTTGCCAAATGTATTTCTTAAATAATACTTGAAGATCAAAATGACTCCTCGATCCATGGGCTGCAGAATCGATGTTGTATCAATAGCCACAAAAACAACATTCATTCCTTTGCACATCTCATTCAGAGCTCTTGGGTGACCAGGTGCATTGTCAATAAGCAGGAATATTTTGAAAGGAATGTTTTTTTGTTTGTTTTTGTTTCCTTTTTGTTTGTTTTGTTTTTGTTTTTGTTTTTAATAAGAAGTAGGTCTCAACAGTGGGCTTAACATATTCAATAAACCAGTAAACCATGTAGAGAGATGTATGGTCATCCAGGCTTTGTTGCTGCATTGATAGAGCATAGGCAGAGTAGACTGAGCATAATTCTTAAAGGACCTAAGATTTTTGGAATGGTAAATGAATATTGACTTCAACTTAAAGTCACCGGCTGCATTAGCCTCTAAAAAGAGAGTCAGTCTGTCCTTTGAAACTTTGAAGCCAGGCAGTGACTTATCTCTAGCTATTGCGGTCATAGATGACGTCTTCTTTCGGTAGAAGGCTATTTGGTCTACATTGAAAAAAATCTGTTGTTTAGTGAACCACCTTCATCTTACCTAATCTTCTGAAAACTTGCTGCAGTTTCTACTTGCCACTTCATCTTGAACTTTTATATTATGGAGACAGCTTCTTTTCCTAACTTTTATGAACCAACTTCTACTAGGTTCATACTTTTCTTCTGTAGCTTTCTTAACTCTCTCAGCCTTTACAGAATTGGGTAGAGTTAGGGCTTTGCTCTGGATTAGGCTTTGGTTTAAGGGAATGATGTGGCAGGTTTGATCTTCTACCCACACCACTAAAACTTTCTCCATGTCAACAATAAAGCTATTTTGCGTTCTTATCATTTGTATGTTCACTGGAGTTACACTTTTTTATTTCCTTCAAAAACTTTTCCTTTGCACTCACAACTTGGCTAACTGGTACAAGAGGCCTAGCCTTTGGCCTATCTCAACTTTGGACATACCTCCTTCACTAATCTTAGTCATTTCTAGCTTTTGATTTAAAGTGAGAGACATGTGACTCTTCCTTTCACTTGAAAACTTAGAGGCCATCATAGTTATTAACTGGCCTAATTTCAATTTTGTTATGTCCTAAGGAATAGGGAGGCCCATGAAGAGGGAGAGAGATAGGGTGATGGCTGGTAGGTGGAGCAGTCAAAATACACACATTTGTTGATTAAGTTCACTGTCTTATTATGAGCATGTCATGTGATATCCAAAATAATTAGAATGGTAATATCAAAGATCATTGATCACAGACCACCATAACAAACATAATAATAGTAAAAAGTTTAAAATGTTGTGAGTATTACCAAAATGTAACATAGAAACATGAAGTAGGCAAATACTATTGGAAGAATGGCACTGATAGATTTCTCTCATTCAGGGTTGTCACAAACAAATGAGGTATGCCTGTACAAAAATAAGACTCAAATAGGTTATGACCTGTTCAAGTTTATTAGTTAGTAAGCTCATACTTAGTAGTATGCATACATGAGATGCTATATATATGTGTGTGTGTGTGTGTGTGTGTGTGTGTGTGTGTGTGTGTATACACACCTGAAGACTAATGGATGTGGAGTGAAAATTACCAGGAATAATATACCAATAATTATTTGATCAACTTCATTAAAAACCCATAGCATTCTTTTAAATGATGTTTTTTCCATATAAATAAAACTTTAAAAAACCTATCTCAGTGATATTCTAATCACTGTACGTGTGAAACTATGCATGCTTAGACTGAGAATTTAAGAAGTCCAAATAATTGTGTATATATATGTACTTGTTTCAATCATTTTTAAGCTGCTTAATTTAATCTTTATTCCATCCCTAGATTTGAGGAGGATAAAGTCTTTTAATTTAGCTTGAACCTTTTCTTAGTATCAGAAATATTTAGGGTTTATAAAAAAGTGTGCATGTCAAGTGATGTAGAAGGTTTTCTTGTATGGCAAAAAATCTGTTTGTTACGGCCTTACATTTACATCTATGTACATGGCCCCAGCATTGGTCCTTGGGACTTGAGGGCATTCTAGTGTCAAGAGCCCTTCAGGATCTTTCTACTTAGCCTTTAATCTTTTCTCTAGATGGAGAGATTTGACTACTTCTAACTTAATAAGAATGTTGGATTTGGTTTACTTTATAGTTCTTCCAATTAACTTTCTGAGTGCTTTTTTTTTGGGGGGGGGCCTTTAATCTTGTCTAAACTTGTGGGAAAGTAGAGGAAGAAAAAGAACACTCTTGCATTAAAAATATATTACAATTAACTGTCAGTATACTTAAATCATCTCATACTTTAACTATGTGGAACTTAGTTTAATTATGTGATTTATAACGTAGCTTCTAAATGAGCATCACTTTATTATCAATTGGCTAGAGTTTGAAATGAAGGAAAGTTCTATAATGAGACCAATAGAAAGAAAGTTATAATAGTCTCAAGTTCAAATACAATATTTATTTGATATCTCTACATTCTCCCCCCCAAAAAAAATAATGCAGATTTAAGGCAATCCCATTAAACAGGTATCCTTTACTTTCTGAAAGTTTGTGTTATGCCACTTTGCTTAATGAAAGACCCGTACATTAATACCTATTTTTGATAACCTAAAGAAATCTGAAGAGGATTTTCACTTTTATGGAAAAAGTCATACTGTACTAATGCAGGTATCTTCACAAAATGAAAATCCTCCTCAGATTTCTTTAGGTTATCAAAAACAGGTAATAGTGTAGGTCTTTCATAAAAGCAAAGTGGCGTAATGTGAACTTTCAGAAAGTGGGAGATTCTCTCTGGTTTCTGCCATTTTGGCTTACAAAAAGTTTTATAGGAATAATCTACTTTTGGATAATGGGGAAAGCCTGTGTTTTTCTTTTTAAGGCCTACATGTAGATATATGAATGTATACATATTTATATTCTCTTTTGAAAGATTAAGAGCTAGAGTTACAGTTGACATTTATCTTTGTTATCAGTAAACCAGAGTAATCTGAAGCCTACATCACAGTGTTGTCACTTACCGATGTCAACTTCATTCACTCTTTATAACCACTAATTTGTATAGTACTCCATTGTTCTGGGAATATCAAAGCAAGTTTCACAATATTTTACAGAGCTTGTTTGATACAGAAAGGGTTTATATCATTATATATTTGTTTCCAGGCACATCAAAATACATCTAATGAATTATATGTCAGGACTTTTAGAAAATAACTATTTTATTTCTTGAATTATTTTAACTCTTTCTTAAAATAGTTATAAATGAAATGCCAATTTAATTACCAGAGAATTTAACTTATTGGGGGCAGCTCAAAAAAAAGTATATAAGTTAATAAAAATCAATAGGATTAGTAGCTTCAGGAATAGAATAATTATTTCTGCTGTAAATAGAAATGCCTAGTCTTTTATGAAAAAAATCACATCAACATTTAAATATATTTTTCAGAGAAAATAAATGCAAATACATAGCTTTCAAAACAAAGAATGAAGTCAGTACCAGAGATGTGCTGATGCTAGGGAGCCCAGTGAATTTTGCCATATTGTATCTAGCCCAAAACAGGCTATGCATCCTCACTTTGGTAAGCAGTTGCCAGGTCTTACAATTATACTCTATGGAGCTGTCCCACCAATGAAAAGTGACTTGTAAAGCTCTGCTTGTAGGCCAGGTGAATGACAAAGACATTTGACATCTATCAAAGCCATGTATGTGAGAAATAAATCACTGATGAGAAATTGAAGTCTAGTCCTGTGTTATGCAGAGTTGTAGGTTCCAAATTAATACTACAGTATGGTGCAGAAACACAAGCCAAGAAATTAACATAAAACAGAACATTGACATCCCTAGGGTTCTTGAGGAAGTAAACAAAATCATCTGTCCAAAACCTTTCACAACTCAGGGAGAACAGCATTCTCACAGAAAACAGGTCTCATTGAACAATAGCTAACAATATCACTTAGGAAAAAAGATGACAAAAGCAAACAGATAACCAAAAAAAACGAAAGGAAAGGTAGTTAAGGAAAATAGAAAAAAAATTAAGATTTGCCTCCACAGAATTGGAAATGATGGAACAATTTGAAAAATGTTATAGATATGTAGATATGTTTTAGATGATTCGAGATACAAAATAAGATACATGAATCAATAAAAAGAATAGGAGAGCATGAAATAAAACAAGTAGCTTTGAAAAAAACTAAGCAGGGGCGCCTGGGTGGCGCAGTCGGTTGGGCGTCCGACTTCAGCCAGGTCACGATCTCGCGGTCCGTGGGTTCGAGCCCCGCGTCAGGCTCTGGGCTGATGGCTCAGAGCCTGGAGCCTGTTTCCGATTCTGTGTCTCCCTCTCTCTCTGCCCCTCCCCCGTTTATGCTCTGTCTCTCTCTGTCCCAAAAATAAATAAAAACGTTGAAAAAAAATTTAAAAAAAAAAAAAAAAAAAAGAAAAAAACTAAGCAGAAAGGTAAATTATATTTTAGAAACAATGTTGTCATTGTAATAAAAAAAAACCCAGCGAGTTAATTATAATGAAAAAATTAATTAATGTCCTCAATGGCCATATCATCTGTAATTAAATACAGGGAGATATAGTTATGAAAAATATTCAGGAAGGATTAAAACTCCAATGATCAAAGAAGGAAAAAGGTCTACTACATCTTTCTTGGAACTTCTAAACAGAGACAAAGGGAGGAGAGAAGTAATATTTAAAGATGTTATTTCTCATAATTTTAAATGCTTAAAGAAAGAAACATAGATTCAAATGTGAGTGGCACAGCCTTCACCCAAACGTTTCAGTAAAAATGAATCTACATCTCATCCTGTGAGGAAGAAGTTCAAATATAAAAGAGCACTCTCAAAAACAACATTAGGAAAAAGGTGGATTTTCTAAGAGACTGGGAGTTTGACATAAGGTAGACATCAATAACAAGAAGTGACAAAAGAAAATAAAATATCCTGTGAAAAGGAAACATATGTCAATCTACAATGTGAAATTCTGTGATTCACTCACAAATGAAGATTAAGTAAGGTATTTTCAAAAAACATAGCATGATATAATTTGAATTTTAGGAGACTCTAAAGTGACTAAATTTATTTCATAATCAAGTACAGTGTGTTTTCTCTATTTGATATGAATTACTTGAGCTTAGAAATTTTCTTGTCTATATATCTCCATAGTGCTCACTAACTCCTGAATGAATAAATTAATGAATGAACAGATGCTTAAAAAGTGAATGCATAGATATATTATGGTAAAACTGTATGCCCAACAGCTAGTAGTATGATTCCTTGTGATGGATATTTTTAATGTTTTTTTTTTTTTTTTGAGAGAGAGAGAGTGAGTGCACATGTGCACACATGCATGAGTGGGTGAGAGTCAGAGAGAGAGAATCGTAAGCAGGATCCATATCCAATGCAGAACTGCCTTCAGGGCTTGATCTCACAACCATGAGATCATGACCTTATTGGAAACTAAGAGTCGATGCTTAACTGAGCCACCCAGGCGCCCCTGATGGATTGTTTGCGAAGGATTTATTTTTAATATATTTCATTACCTCTCTTAACTTCTCATTCTTATTTCTTAATATTTAAACTTGGTTTTAGTTTTAATTTACATTAAATTACTAAATTTAGTCATGAAATATTTCCCTTGGCTACTCTAGCTTTTGATCCAGACATCACTTTTATCTCATGACACGATTATAGAACATTTTAAAAGAGTATTAAAAACTTTCAATAAGAAATGCAGTATGGGGTGCCTCGGTGGCTCAGTCGGTTAAGCATCCGACTTCGGCCCAGGTTATGATCTCATGAGTTCGGGCCCCACGTCAGGCTCTGTGCTGACAGCTTGGAGCCTGGAACCTGCTCTGGATTCTGTGTCTCCCTCTCTCTCTGCCCCTCCCCAGCTCATGCTTACACTCTGTCTCTGTCAAAAATAAATTAAAAAAAAAAAGAAATGCAGTATGATTTGCCCACAGTGAATATTTGATAAAAATATTCAGTTCAATTTTGCTTGATAGAATTTCCAGGTAAAATTACTGCATGGTTATTCTCATAAACTATTCTAAATTTGGAAAAGCTGGATTTTAGCCAGGTCTAATGTGTCACTCTCTCTTTATCATGACTCTCTGGGTGGCACACCTATTCACAGAGATCCAGACTCACACACTCAAACTCTGTAGGGGCCAAAGAAGTCCTATGAATGAGTGAAACAGGCTGGCTGTAAAATATGCTTTCTTTGCCTATTCTTTACTTTTATTGTGAGAGAAATAGACTCTCAAATTTTTCTCGGGACACATGGCCTTCTTGGCTCACCCTTTATTTCTCCACTCTTGAAGATATACTTCTTTACTACATAAAAATGTAAAAGTAAGAAAAATGATCACAAATAACAATTGACACAGAGCCACTGTTTCAGCAAACACTGGAAGTAGTAGGAACTCAGAGAAGGTACATGCTGCATCTAAAGGAGGCCACTACTATTCAGCTTTAATAGAGTGAGAGAATTACAAGAATGCAGACACAGATTCCAGTTATGCAGAGAAGCCAGAAACCTGAATGTGGAAATGTTGATAGGACCCAATAAAAATATGTTTGTTGACTTACAGTTTGCACCTTTAGCATATCCTATACTGGCCTAGGTCCTGGCAACTCCCGCCCATGCTGTTTTGTGTTTTCCTTGCTGTGATAATCACATTAATGCCCACTCCCTCCACCAACAATGCCCACATCTTAATCCTTAGAATCTGTGAATATGTTATATTACGTGGAAAGGGGCATTAAGGTGGCAAATGGAATCCAGTTTACTAGTCAGGTGATTATCAGGATCCGATGTAATCCCAGGGTCCTTAAATATGGAATAGGGAGAAAGAAGAGTCAGTGTAGAGATTTGGGAATCAAATGGCCATTTGTGTCTTTGAGATGGAACGGTGTCATGACCTAAAGAATGCAGGAAACCTCTAAGAACTAGAAAGGGCAAGAAAATGAATTCTCTCTGACAGCCTCTAGATCCTTGGTTTTAGATTGGTGAGATCCATTTCAGACTTCTGACGTCCAGAGCTATAAGATAATAAATTTGTATTGTTTTAAACCACTACATTTGTGGTAATTTTTACAGTAGCAATACAAAACAAATACATTCGCTGACATAAATTTAATGTCCAGTTATTGACTTATCCTGACAACTGACTTTTTCATGTGTCCCATCTGTTAGTCTGCATTATTGGAAGTTGACCTGACCAATCAGACATTTCTTTTTTACCTACTCATGTGGTCCTAAGTTATCTGAGATGGTTTGGTGTTGAGTTTCACTTGGATTTTGATCTCACTTTTGCCACCTATAAAATGGCTACCTCATAGACTAACTGGAAAGGAAAATTTAGATATTGCATATAAAGCAAGTACTTAGCACAGTGACTAATTCATAGTGCAATATAAAAAATCTAGGTAATGTTGTTTTGCTATTATTTTATCCTTAAATTTTCACATTTTTTTAAAGGTGACGTAAGTCCTTAGTTACTACTCTGCTGTCTCATTCTGGAATACAATTGTTAGTCCTTGACACAGCCTTTACTTTGTTTAATGACATTCACATTCATCCCTTTCTTTCGTACTGATTTCCATTTATAGGCCATACTTTTAAATTCTTATTCTAGTATTGGCATATCTCAGTTAGCTCTATTCAAAGGAAGTCAGTCAAAGCAGTCAAAGGAAGCCCACGTATGACACATTTACATTTTCTGATATTAAAGATCAGAGCATTAAAATTAATCTCATGAGTATGTTGTATAAAATTGAATAAAAGAAACCTCATTTAAAATGGAGTCAGTAGGCCAGAAAGGGCAATCTCATGCCTTACCACTCATGGATGTACCTTGCAATCCCAACAGGAAGAAGCCTACTTTAGTGCTGTAGCAGGAGAAAGAATTTCTCTTTGCCCAGCAACAAGCTTAGCCAATAAGAAAATACCATAACTCAGTCATGAGTTGAGAAACCATCATCACCCTGAACTCTTGCTTTCCCTCAGTGGACTTTCATTCAAAATAGCCTCTCTCAACTTCCTCCTTTTCTCTATAAAATAAGGTTTCTCTCCTTTGATCTCCAGACTTGTTTTTGGTTTGTCATAGCTTGCATGTCCTGAAGTATAATTGATCTGTTATTCAGGATAAACCCATTTTACTGGTAAAATAACTGGCTCATTTACTTTTAAGATTGATAATAGAAACTTATGTACTCAGAATGATACAGAATGATATACAGTTCAACAATGTGTATATGATGGACAATCAGGAATCTGGATATTTTGCTTTCAAAATATCCAGTTTCAGTTCATTACTTGTTAATTTTATCTCTGTGACTCCAAATGTTTGACAACCCTTCATAAAATTTTTGACAAAATATGTGTTAAGGTATCTAATATAGGAAGTAAAACCAATCACTTATATATTTTTTCTATCTGATACTCCTTCAAAAAAAAAGTAGAAGTGATAAGTAAGTAATAATAACAAGTATTTATTGAGTGCTTATATTTTTTCAGAATTACCACTCTAAGAGTTTAGTTCATGTTAACTCATTTAATACTTATTTAATACTTATCTTTTTCAGAGGAGAAAGTAAATTACAGAGAGATTAAGTACCTTATCCAAGGCCAAGATAGTAAATTATAAGTCCAATATTGGAACCCAGGCATACATTCAAGAGCTTGAACTTTTATTGTTTTTAAATATTTTATTTTTAAGTAATCTTTGCATCCAAAGTGGGGCTTGAACCCACACCCCCAATATCAAGAGTTGTATGCTCCATCAACTGAGCCAGCCAGGTGCCCCTCAGAGCTAGAACTTTTGAATGTTATATAATTCTAATAGTAGCCTCAAAATAATATTTATTATGAGTTATTATTGACTATTTGTGTTCCCTGTAAAGTTTAAAGGTTGAAATACTAAACCTTCCATGTGATAATATTAGGAGACTTGGGAGGTAATTTGGTCATGAAGGTGGAGCTCTCATGAATGGGATTAGTGCCCTTATAAAGAGACATGAGACAGCTGACTTCTCTCTCTTCTCTCTGCCATGTGAGGATACAATAAGAACATGGTTATCTGCAAACCAGGAAATGGGCCTTCATGAGACATGGGATCTGCCAGCACCTTAATCCTGAAGTTGCAAGTGCCCAGAACTATCAAAAATGGTTTGTTGTTTAAGCCATAGAGTCTATGGTAATTTGCTATAGCAACCCAAACTGACTAACACACAGGCATTGAAAGTGATTGCATCACACTGTCTACTGAGGTGTATGATTTTTATTTTTAGGCTTTTAAAAATAAGTCATCTCACCTAATTTTTATTTCAAGAGAAGTATAGAGGCTGTGTATTACAGAGTTAAAGAACATCAAATTATGATGAAAATATTGAAATAGTATTATCGTTATAAATAAGTAAAAAGAGAATAAGTAGACCAGAAAGCAGAACAACTGCCTGACGTAGTGGGGCCTTAGAATCTTATTAGCCTTTTTGAAAAATATTAAAAATGTAAGCCTAGAAGCTATTAAAAAAGCTTAGCAGGGGGCGCCTGGGTGGCTCAGTCGGTTGAGCATCCGACTTGGGCTCAGGTCATGATTTCGCGGTTTGTGAGTTCGGGCCCGCATAGGGCTCTGTGCTGACAGCTCGGAGCCTGGAGCTGGCTTCTGATTCTGTGTCTCCCTATCCCTCTGCTTCTCCCCTGTTCATGCTCTCTCTCTCTCTCAAAAATAAATAAACATTAAAAAAAATTAAAAAGGCTTAACAATACAGATGAACATAAAAAAATTCAGGAATCCAGGAGACACCACCATTGGCTGACACCTTCATACATTTTCACTAACCACCTAGTAAATTTTTAAAAATAATTTTCCTTTTCTCTTTGAATAAGACACTAACATAATTTTGACTACAGATACTGTGAATAATTGGATATATTCATCAAAGACTCATTTCAGTTCTTGATTTTCTGTTTCATTATGCATAGTTTTCTACTAATTTCAAAACAGAAAAAATATTTAAAATCCAAATTGACCAGATTCTAGGTAGGTTTTGCAGTTCAATCATATATAGGGTAAAATGTCTTTTATATATGTATAGTCACCAGTTGTCTGGAGAATCATCAAGAACAGCTATATATATGTACACATACACACGTACACACATTTTAAACATGACAGTCATCGTGTTGAGTTATGTAATGTTCCTAAATACAGATTTCTAAAAAAGTAAGATTTATCTTTGATGTAATATTATACTGACTGATATAAAATTTGTAGAGCTATTTCCATGGAGAGATAATTTTGGCATGTGCAAACGATAAACATGAAATGTGTCATTCTTTGTCATATGAAACGGATAATTACACATTTTTTTAAAAAAGTAATATAGAATGCCTTTAGGTAATAGAATATGCATGGAAATGCTTAGTGTATCGGACTCTTGCATTTCAGAAGTTTTTCTTAATTGCCACAGGATGGTGTTGCATTTTATGGAATTATGACATTTATTCGTTTAAGGAATAAACAAATTAAAAAAATAGAAGTTAGGTCCTAAAATGCAAAACATTTCTGTTTAACAGGATTGATATCAACCCTTTATATTGCTAACATTAGATAAACTATATTTTAAAACTAGGGTTTTTAATGTTAATAGATAACATATTGAAAAGAGTATAAACTTTGGAGTTTGATCTCCTTAATGATGGCCTTGACATTTAATGAATAGGCAAACATATACAATCTACTTCAACTCCTAAAATATGACTTTCTGCCTATAAGATGAGTATACTAATATCTACAACATCAGAATATATGAATATTAAAATAAGTGCCCTCAAACAAAGTAATGACTGGGATCTGTATGCCCTGAGGAAAAGTGGCCTTTACTACTCACAGTAGAGAAATGCTATATAATACATTCTTAAAGAAATGCACATAATCACAAAATGAGTGGCAACAGATAAATACAAAATGCATTTTTTCCACAGGAATTTTTTTTTATGTGTTAGACTTTGAAATGTTTTTTAAACTATTAAAAAATGTAATTTGTACTTATTAATATAGTTTATAACAAGTATAATGTGCACACTTTATTTAACTGTGTCATAAGCCACACTAAGTGGATAAGTGACAGTTGAATTGTTACTCTACAGTTCTCTATAAGGCACTATGTACATGAGAGTCAGTAAGCTTTTTGAAGACATTCTGTCATGAATTCTACTAGAAGCATATCAGAAACAGATTGGTTCTCTCTTTGTGATTTTCTTCATCTTCTTTATATATGGTCTTAGAATCAAACATCATAAGCTGGGCAGGAAGAAAATGTACTTGGTTTTATCTTAAATCCTTCATATGAATAAAAAATTGACACATTTTCCTCTGAGCTATGTCACAGGCATTCTTAAATTATCTTGGTGGATATGACCATAATGTGTGGAATGGAAAGCAAAAAAGCAAATTTCACTAGAGCGAAAGAATAATACTGAAAATGTATTAGGACAAAGGTTGAAAACCAGGCAATAGGTCATATTATGGAGAGTTTTGTAGGCCAAGAAGATGAGCTTAGCTTAATAGGGCTGTCATAGAGGAATACTGATAAACCATATTCAAAGAACATCAGGGTGAAAAGAATACTTGAAGAATATTGATCCAGTGGTAGGAGCAGTATGGATTCTGAAAAGTTGTTTTCCCCATTCATTCTATTATTTAATTATAAGAGTCCTACAAATAATTGCTCCTTTCTGAAAATAGACTTGCATTCTCTTAAGTCAAAGCAAAATTTACTCTTCTACTGAAAGACACTTCTAATGTTCATTGATGTATGTAAAAAAAAAAACATATTGAAGGGAAAGAAGTCTTAATAATATTTTAAAAAATAAACAATTGAAAATAATGTCAGATATTTATTACTTATATTTTGCTTGGATATGGCTGCAAATTATCATTGCAAACAATCATCCTAACCTCAGAGAATTCAGTCTCAAATAAATTACATCTAGATGAGGTATCTACTCTGAATAACTCTGCATTTCTTTTGCTTGGTTATCCACACTCAGAAATTCTTTTCTGATACCTGAAATGGATAATGATTATGTTGATTATCCTATTGCCAATTCATATTTGCATGAATGGTAGCCTATAAATTTGTACAATAGTTCAATTCAGGGTGACAAAAGGACCTGGCAAGTGAAGTCTCATGCTCCGATTACAGGAAGTCTCCTGTCTTTACAGGAAGGCTTCTAACGGATTCTGTGCATCAAAAATCCATGAGTGTCTATTTCCTACATAAAATGCTTCAAGCAGCTGCTTACTTTTTATGTGTAACTTTCCTTTCCCATGTTCTTTCATTTTCTGATTCCATTAGGGGAAGTCCTTGATTAGGAGCCAGTGGTCTTTAACACCTGCTAATCTCCTTTTGAACAAGGGGAGTGTTTGCCAGGCCGGGCATCTGCAGGCAACAGAGGGCTAGAGTGGCACCAGGGGGGCAGGATGCAGTGGGTATTCAAATCCGCATATCCTGAATCTTTGAATCAAGAGGGTTTCCTTCATTGAACACTTGAGTGGGGTCTCCTAGCAGCTAAGGAAGCCCTGGAGATGTGTAATTAAAGGAATCCATTATGCCCTAAACACAGCGAGACTGTAGCTATTCCTAATTCCCATAGAATTGAGCCAGCTCCTTGTGCCCACTGCAGAGTTTGTGCTCACTCTCCAGGAAGTGCCCGACCGCCCCTCCGCTGTGGGAAGGCGACTGTGAAGGGCTGTAGTATGTTTCCTTGCAGTGGAAAGCAGCTTATATATTGTTGAAAAGGATATGGTGTTGAAGCCAGCACCTGGGCTCTCCTAACATCCATGCCTGTCAAGCCTAGCTTAAAATTTAATGAGGTCTTTTGGGAGAGGACATTCTACATATTTTTAATGCATGCCAACTCTTAGTTCACAAATGAAATAATAAAACCCCCAGACCTGAGTTGCACTTTGGAAATAATTCCATCTACCTTTGTCATTCTCTGAGGAGGGAAATGTAGCTAAAATCAAGCCGTAGTTACCTGAAATTCTCAATTTTCTGTTTTCCAGATCTTTCATGTTCATATTGTCCTGAAATTTGATAAAAATATTTATTGTTCTTGCATTAGATGTTATGGTCTCTGCTCTGGTTTGGGGATATAATGGAGAACAAGAGAGAAATGGTCCAGGACTCCATAGAACCTATAGGCTAATGGCAGAAGACAGAAAAGATTTAAGCATTTTAATAAGCAAAAAAGTTTCTATGGAAACAAAAAAAATCAAATAAGGAAGAATAAATAACATAGACTAGCATCAAAGTTAGGCTTTTGTTACTAAAATGGTACATTTTTAAATTAAAATATAGAATTCCTTGTAAAATTTATGAGGATATGCTGAGGATTTTGATTACTGAGACATTACATATCTTCTTGAAAGAATATTATAAAACTTCAACAAAACATTTTCCAACTTCAGATTCTTGTGATTAAGGGGGCATGGGTTCATTAAAAATGTATAAATGAATGCATTAATTCAAACAAGTTTTCCTAGGTTAATTAAAATACTTTCACACCTTATAGGAACAAGTATTCTTGTTTTGCTTTGTTTTTAAGAAATTTATTCTACATTGTTTTTCTTTTCTGTGAAAACTTTTACTATTAAGTAAGGAGTTTGCTGTCTGTAGATAGTAAATATAATACTAAAATCATGCCTTAAAGGAAAGCTGTATAATACAACAGATGGACTGATACTAGTTTAAGACCAGATCCAATGTGTTTGATTATTGATTTATTTTTTGAATAGCAGTTCTTAAATATATTGGGGATCAGTGGAATCTCAAGGTCTATTTGAATATCATATTAAAACTCCAAATAACCTTCTTTTAAAAATGTATGCACCATTGTTTTTTTCACAGACTCTGCATTCTGATCAAGAGAGGAGTATAATTGTATAGCCTAGGCTTTGTCTTTCATCCTACCTTGTTTTTTATAAATGTATCAGATCACAAAAAGCAGTTTAGCATAACTATAGATGACCTATTCTGGACAGATTAAAGTAAAATATCTTTGGTCATATAAAACAATAGACTCAAAATAATAATACTGAATATATTGAAGGAGAAAATATAAGGGTCTATATCTCAGTTCAAATAATCAAAGCAATAACTAATTTTACTTATTTTCACCATGGGTATACGCATCTCAAGTTCCATATTAAGTATCAGTTACATGTTTATAATAAAGGGGGGTAATACCAGAAACATTAAAGTAATGTGACAAAGATGAAGATATCTGGAAATCATCACTTGAGCAACAGTTTACTGACCCACAGATTTCCAGCTTAGAACAGAGAAACTTGGGTGCACATATCCCTTCAAAAGTCACAAGATTCTCTTTGTGTAGAGATCAAAATTAACAGCAGTGAGTGAATTTTACCACTTGATTACAGGTTCTTAACAAACAAATTCTGTAATTATTTTTTGCTAGAATACTGTTCCATAAACATTTGTTGAGTCAATTAATGTATTTCACAGTGAAGGAAACTACAAAACAAAGAGAAACGGTCAAATTGTTATCTGAGATAGACTAGGGCGCTCACATCTCTGGAAGTGCTCCAGTAGACACTACATTATCATTTATTAGGAACTTGGAGAAGAATTCTTAAATTGGAAATGAGATGAATATATCGGATTTCTAAGTCCCTATTTAAATAGTTTAATATTCCTTTATGGAGGAGACATTTCCTTTTCTTCAGAGAATATGATGGGTTAATATAGAAAAGCAGGAATTTATTTGTCATCTAATAATATATTAAAAATGGTGGTACTGCTCTGTCTTATAAATTTATGTGAACTCTCCAACACAACATACATTTAAATCAAAGCATCTTACATTTTGATACATGGTGATAAATTTAAATATTCTTTTCTTAAATTTTATAGTAGAAATTACGATAATATCCCTCCAACTGAAGACTACAAATAAAATACAATTACAAATTCATCTTCAGACGAGACCTCTCCAAGGATCTTAACTCTATGAAATCTGGCGATTGCTGAGACTAAAAGAAGAGATTAAAAAACAAATCAATGAAACCCACACAAATGTTAAAAGAATAGTTTTTTAATAGGGTCAATTAACAAAATAAGTTGTACGTAAAATGTTCTTATGGCAAATATTAGTTTTTTTTTTTTCTGTTTGAATTTTCGGCATGCAATAAAAATACAATGCAAGTACATTTTTACAGTGGAGATCAATGAAACATGACTGGTATCTTGCTATTTGCAAATGTATTTTAAACATCAGCTTTCAATCCATGCAAATGTATTATTTTGTTCGGAAGCATGGTTTGTTCCTATAGTTTATCACAATTTGTGTGTGTAGCTGTGAGATTCTACTGCAAATTCTTCCAGGAATGATGTTGATAAATTAAGGTAACACAATGATCTCATGTGGATCAGTTCTAAGGATAGGAGAAAAAAGAAATGAACAAAATATTAGGGAAAAGGCATCATCTTTCTGTAAAATTAATGCATTTCAAAGGCAGACAGTTAACCCAAATGATGATGATAATGCCATCTGTAAGCACATGCAAAGCTCATACAAACAATTTGTTTTATATTGCTATGTTTTTACTTTAACATTACTAAAGAAAGAGGTAGAGTCTGTATTGCCATCTTATAACAATAACTAGTAGATGGGATAAGGAAGAATCACTAATTATGCCACCAATGATCTCTTAAAACTTTCTGGTTTCTTAACTATGGGACTTATTCTTTGGAGACTCCATAAGGAGGAATCATATTATTTCTGTAACCTATATAGCATAAAAGTTTTTAAAAAGTTAAAATTTACTAAAATTTATTTTTGTTAAGTTTATTTATTTTCAGAGAGACAGAGACAGCATGAGCAGGGGTGGGGATGGGGGAAGGGCAGAGAGAGAGGGAGTAAGAGACAGAATCCCAAGCAGGCTCCGTGCCACCAGCACAAAGCCCAATGTGGGGCTTGAACTCACCAACCACGAGATCATGACCTGAGCCAAAATCAAGAGTTGGATGCTTAACTGACTGGCCATCCAGGCACCCCAAAATTTACTAAAATTTACTAAAAATTGTCAAAGAAAATTTTGGCTGCCATTTCATTTCAAGATGGCAGGTTGTCTTGTGAGACACAAAAAAACTTGTTTTGTTTTTGTTGTTGTTATGTAAGCTGACTTTTTATATAACCATTATAGAACTTTTATGTAAACTCCAAAAACTAAATGATTGTGTTGAGAAGTAAGGACAATGAAAAATATTTTTTTAACCATATGTTATATGCTTGGCAGTTAATTACATACTTAAAATAAAAGAAACAAAACCTCAATTTTATTTGATAAATATTTACTGGCTTAACAGTTTCTCATCTTAATTTGGATTCCCAATCAGAAATAAGTGTGTTAGCTAATGAGTTGATACAAATTCCAGGTCTACTTTGCAATTATAGTTTTCAAAATGAATTAATGTATAATTCTTCTGGATAATTAACCAATCATTTATTTTAACATTTTATTTGCATGAAACTATTCATCAGGATCTACCCTTACTTGATAAACTGAAGGTGTGTTTCAAGTTTCTGACGCTGATACCTATATCATTGAAAAGAATAGGCAGATAAGAAATAAAAACCCAAAGACAATAAATATAAAATGTAGTATAGTGGCATATTCTGGAATTCTATTCCTTAATATCTATGTGCCATTTAGAATGATTTGCTATGCAAAGGATTATACACAATACCAGGAAATGATGGTAATTTAAACAATGAATTCTGAAATCAAAAGAATAGCATATAGTTTCTTTGGTGGATAATTTACATAGAAGTTTGTAGATTAAAAGAGAAAACACATATGGAGAAGTAAATTTTATGGACACTTGTGTCTTCTGATAGTATATCTTTTTAGTTTCCTCTCCAGCCATCCCCAGTGTACCTCTATTATAGAAATAAGCACTCTTCCTGTCAAGATTATATTATGAATTCATAGAGAAATAATCAAACCTTCTACTTAAATTTATAGCAGTGATGACTGAAACATATGCCAAAGAATATTTAAAGATCTATAACCATGGTCAAAAACAAAATAAGATATATCTGTTTACCTAACACAGAATAGTGAGAAGAAGCAGAATCCACAGATCTGCTGAACTTCAGACTAGGAAAAAGTATGCAAAAGCATCTCATAAATGGTAAAGAGGAGAACCAGGCTCACTGGAAAGAACTGGAGCTAATGTACATTCTCTCTGTCTATGAAAGGACATTAAATATCTACAATAATTGCTTATGTCTACATCTAGTTTTAAGCTTCTGCTTCAGTAACAGGAAGAGTGGGGAAAGCCATGTGATCAGGACCATGGTCATGCCATGCACTGTAGTAGACTCTGGGTCTAAAGTTCTCTCTTGTCCGGCAAGAAAGCCGACACAAGATTAAAATGCAAGAGATGGCTAATGTCCGGGAAAAGACAAGATCCCTGAGTAAGGGTCCTTGCTCCTTATTTATTAAGATCAGAAGTCTTACAAATGTGATGGGCCTGGACAAAGAGACAATGAATCTGTGAACATTAACTTATGGGCATGAGGGAAAGGGGTTTGAAGATATATAGTGTTAGGGGGTTTGGGTCAATATAAACCAAATTCCTGGCACTGGATGTTAATGGCAGACATGACAGATATGAGGCGCCATGTCTGTTTACCTTAGCCAGCCTAGATTAACAAGGTACCTTTCTTTTGTTAATTAGCTCTGCTCTGAGCAGCATCACCTGCAGTGGTCTATAGCCCTATTTCCCTGTTTATCCAATTTGGTCCTTCCTTCCTGTGAAAGCAGCTATCTGCTATAGTACTAAATTGGGGGGGCATTTTTGCCCTGAATACCTAATCTTGTTTACCTCATATACCTTTGTATTGGGGCTTTGCCCCACCCTCTCTATCCTAGGGGCCTCTGACCCCCCTACTCTATCCTGGGAACCTTTGCCCACCCACCCCTACACTCTCCCTATGTATCTAATCTTGTTTACCCAAACTGGGTGTGAGCATCCTACGGCTTTGTAATTCTTTATGTCTTGTCAACCCATCAGTGCAGGCTCAGGGAATTCCTAAGCTTATTCCCCACAATGCATGGGATATAAACCTAGATCAATAATATCTCCATAGAATGAGAGCCCTGTATTACCAATATTTCTAATTTTGAATTGGAAAACCACACTTGCATGATGGAGAAAAGCATACTTCTAGATATGAAGGGGATGTCATAATGTTGAGAGTTTGGAGGGAAGGAGTTAATAAGAAGGAAGAAGAAGTAGAGAAGAATGAGAAGAAACTCTCTTTCAAGATGAGCTTACAATCTAAGTTTCACAACATACCAAGAAAACTAAATGAACAGAAGCTAACAGTTTCAGTAAGTGGGTTGATTCATGACAATGAATCAACTCCAATGAATTTATTCCAATGAACAATCTGAAAAGGACAGAAATAAGTATGATAAAGAACCCAGAGATATAAAAGTAGAAATAATAGCAAAAAAAAAAAAAAAAAAAAAGAATAACAGTTGATACAGCAATAAAAAGTAGACATAAATGAAGACCAGAGAGAACTTAAAAGAAGCAAATAGGAGACAAGAGGATATAGATACAGATATATCTATTTATATCAATCTTATCTACATCTATACATAGATAGGCAGATACAGATAAATTTATTGTTAATTCGATAGAAGAAAAACAGGTTAGGTTGGTCACAACTGAAAATAGAATTAACTATAAAGAGAGATGAGAAAATTAAAACATGAAAATAAATTTGAGAAATGAAGAGGAGATTTAAGTGCTCCAACCGATGTCTAATAAAAGTTCTAGAAGTAGAGGGGAAGATGGCTGCATAGGAGGACGCTGGGCTCACCGGGCGTCCTGCTGATCACTTAGATTCCACCTACACCTGCCTAAATAACCCAGAAAACCGCCAGAGGATTAGCAGAACGGAGTCACCGGACCCAAGTGCAGACGAGAGGCCCACGGAAGAGGGTAGGAAGGGCGGCGAGGCGGTGCGCGCTCCACGGACTGGCGGGAGGGAGCCGGGGCGGAGGGGCGGCTCGCCAGCCAAGCAGAGCCCCCGAGTCTGGCTGGCAAAAGCGGAGGGGCCTGACGGACTGTGTTCCGACAGCAAGCGCGACTTAGCATCTGGGAGGTCATAAGTTAACAGCTCTGCTCGGAAAGCGGGAAGGCCGGAGGACAAAGGGAGGGTGAGCTGCGGAGCCCCCGGACGACAGAGCTCAGTTTGGCGGGGAACAAAGGCTCTCACCAGCTCCATCTCCCCCGCCCATCCCCCAGCCAAAATCCCAAAGGGAACCGGTTCCGGCCAGGGAAATTGCTCGCTCCGCGCAAACACCCAACTCTGTGCTTCTGCGGAGCCAAACCTCCGGCAGCGGATCTGACTCCCTCTGGCTGCCACAGGGCCCCTCCTGAAGTGGATCACCTAAGGAGAAGCGAGCTAAGCCTGCCCCCCCTGCCGCCGTGCACCTTGCCTTCCCACCCCAGCTAATACGCCAGATCCCCAGCATCACAAGCCTGGCAGTGTGCAAGTAGCCCAGACGGGCCACGCCACCCCACAGTGAATCCCGCCCCTAGGAGAGGGGAAGAGAAGGCACACACCAGTCTGACTGTGGCCCCAGCGGTGGGCTGGGGGCAGACATCAGGTCGGACTGCGGCCCCGCCCACCAACTCCAGTTATACACCACAGCACAGGGGAAGTGCCCTGCAGGCCCTCACCACACCAGGGACTATCCAAAATGACCAAGTGGAAGAATTCCCCTCAGAAGAATCTCCAGGAAATAACAACAGCTAATGAGCTGATCAAAAAGGATTTAAATAATATAACAGAAAGTGAATTTAGAATAATAGTCATAAAATTAATCGCTGGGCTGGAAAACAGCATACAGGACAGCAGAGAATCTCTTGCTACAGAGATCAAGGGACTAAGGAACAGTCACGAGGAGCTGAAAAACGCTTTAAAGGAAATGCAAAACAAAATGCAAACCACCACGGCTCGGATGGAAGAGGCAGAGGAGAGAATAGGTGAACTAGAAGATAAAGTTATGGAAAAAGAGGAAGCTGAGAAAAAGAGAGATAAAAAATCCAGGAGTATGAGGGGAAAATTAGAGAACTAAGTGATACACTAAAAAGAAATAATATACGCATAATTGGTATTCCAGAGGAGGAAGAGAGAGGGAAAGGTGCTGAAGGGGTACTTGAAGAAATAATAGCTGAGAACTTCCCTGAACTGGGGAAGGAAAAAGGCATTGAAATCCAAGAGGCACAGAGAACTCCCTTCAGACGTAACTGGAATCGATCTTCTGCACGACATATCATAGTGAAACTGGCAAAATACAAGGATAAAGAGAAAATTCTGAGAGCAGCAAGGGGTAAACGTGCCCTCACATATAAAGGGAGACCTATAAGACTCGTGACTGATCTCTCTTTTGAAACTTGGCAGGCCAGAAAGAATTGGCACGAGATTTTCAGGGTGCTAGACAGCAAAAATATGCAGCCGAGAATCCTTTATCCAGCAAGTCTGTCATTTAGAATAGAAGGAGAGATAAAGGTCTTCCCAAACAAACAAAAACTGAAGGAATTTGTCACCACTAAACCAGCCCTACAAGAGATCCTAAGGGGGACCCTGTGAGACAAAGTACCAGAGACATCACTACAAGCATAAAACATACAGACATCACAATGACTCTAAACCCGTATCTTTCTATAATAACACTGAATGTAAATGGATTAAATGCGCCAACCAAAAGACATAGGGTATCAGAATGGATAAAAAAACAAGACCCATCTATTTGCTGTCTACAAGAGACTCATTTTAGACCTGAGGACACCTTTAGATTCAGAGTGAGGGGATGGAGAACTATTTATCATGCTACTGGAAGCCAAAAGAAAGCTGGAGTAGCCATACTTATATCAGACAAACTAGACTTTCAATTAAAGGCTGTAACAAGAGATGAAGAAGGACATTATATAATAGTTACAGGGTCTATCCATCAGGAAGAGCTAACAATTATAAAAGTCTATGCGCCAAATACCGGAGCCCCCAAATATATAAAACAATTACTCATAAACAGAAGCAACCTTATTGATAAGAATGTGGTAATTGCTGGGGACTTTAACACCCCACTTACAGAAATGGATAGATCATCTAGACACACGGTCAATAAAGAAACAAGGGCCCTGAATGAGACACTGGATCAGATGGACTTGACAGATATATTTAGAACTCTGCATCCCAAAGCAACAGAATATACTTTCTTCTCGAGTGCACATGGAACATTCTCCAAGATAGATCATATACTGGGTCACAAAACAGCCCTTCATAAGTTTACAAGAATTGAAATTATACCATGCATACTTTCAGACCACAATGCTATGAAGCTTGAAATCAACCACAGGAAAAAGTCTGGAAAACCTCCAAAAGCATGGAGGTTAAAGAACACCCTACTAACGAATGAGTGGGTCAACCAGGCAATTAGAGAAGAAATCAAAAAATATATGGAAACAAACGAAAATGAAAATACAACAATCCAAACGCTTTGGGACGCAGCGAAGGCAGTCCTGAGAGGAAAATACATTGCAATCCAGGCCTATCTCAAGAAACAAGAAAAATCCCAAATACAAAATCTAACAGCACACCTAAAGGAAATAGAAGCAGAACAGCAAAGGCAGCCTAAACCCAGTAGAAGAAGAGAAATAATAAAGATCAGAGCAGAAATAAACAATATAGAATCTAAAAAAACTGTAGAGCAGATCAACGAAACCAAGAGTTGGTTTTTTGAAAAAATAAACAAAATTGACAAACCTCTAGCCAGGCTTCTCAAAAAGAAAAGGGAGATGACCCAAATAGATAAAATCATGAATGAAAATGGAATGATTACAACCAATCCCTCAGAGATACAAACAATTATCAGGGAATACTATGAAAAATTATATGCCAACAAATTGGACAACCTGGAAGAAATGGACACATTCCTGAACACCCACACTCTTCCAAAACTCAATCAGGAGGAAATAGAAAGCTTGAACAGACCCATAACCAGCGAAGAAATTGAATCGGTTATCAAAAATCTCCCAACAAATAAGAGTCCAGGACCAGATGGCTTCCCAGGGGAGTTCTACCAGACGTTTAAAGCAGAGATAATACCTATCCTTCTCAAGCTATTCCAAGAAATAGAAAGGGAAGGAAAACTTCCAGACTCATTCTATGAAGCCAGTATTACTTTGATTCCTAAACCAGACAGAGACCCAGTAAAAAAAGAGAACTACAGGCCAATATCCCTGATGAATATGGATGCAAAAATTCTCAATAAGATACTAGCAAATCGAATTCAACAGCATATAAAAAGAATTATTCACCATGATCAAGTGGGATTCATTCCTGGGATGCAGGGCTGGTTCAACATTCGCAAATCAATCAACGTGATACATCACATTAACAAAAAAAAAGAGAAGAACCATATGATCCTGTCAATCGATGCAGAAAAGGCCTTTGACAAAATCCAGCACCCTTTCTTAATAAAAACCCTTGAGAAAGTCGGGATAGAAGGAACATACTTAAAGATCATAAAAGCCATTTATGAAAAGCCCACAGCTAACATCATCCTCAGCGGGGAAAAACTGAGAGCTTTTTCCCTGAGATCAGGAACACGACAGGGATGCCCACTCTCACCGCTGTTGTTTAACATAGTGCTGAAAGTTCTAGCATCAGCAATCAGACAACAAAAGGAAATCAAAGGCATCAAAATTGGCAAAGATGAAGTCAAGCTTTCGCTTTTTGCAGATGACATGATATTATACATGGAAAATCCGATAGACTCCACCAAAAGTCTGCTAGAACTGATACATGAATTCAGCAAAGTTGCAGGATACAAAATCAATGTACAGAAATCAGTTGCATTCTTATACACTAACAATGAAGCAACAGAAAGACAAATAAAGAAACTGATCCCATTCACAATTGCACCAAGAAGCATAAAATACCTAGGAATAAATCTAACCAAAGATGTAAAGGATCTGTATGCTGAAAACTATAGAAAGCTTATGAAGGTAATTGAAGAAGATTTAAAGAAATGGAAAGACATTCCCTGCTCATGGATTGGAAAAATAAATATTGTCAAAATGTCAATACTACCCAAAGCTATCTACACATTCAATGCAATCCCAATCAAAATTGCACCAGCATTCTTCTCGAAACTAGAACAAGCAATCCTAAAATTCATATGGAACCACAAAAGGCCCCGAATAGCCAAAGGAATTTTGAAGAAGAAGACCAAAGCAGGAGGCATCACAATCCCAGACTTTAGCCTCTACTACAAAGCTGTCATCATCAAGACAGCATGGTATTGGCACAAAAACAGACACATAGACCAATGGAATAGAATAGAAACCCCAGAACTAGACCCACAAACGTATGGCCAACTCATCTTTGACAAAGCAGGAAAGAACATCCAATGGAAAAAAGACAGCCTCTTTAACAAATGGTGCTGGGAGAACTGGACAGCAACATGCAGAAGGTTGAAACTAGACCACTTTCTCACACCATTTACAAAAATAAACTCAAAATGGATAAAGGACCTAAATGTGAGACAGGAAACCATCAAAACCTTAGAGGAGAAAGCAGGAAAAGACCTCTCTGACCTCAGCCGTAGCAATCTCTTCCTCGACACATCCCCAAAGGCAAGGGAATTAAAAGCAAAAGTGAATTACTGGGACCTTATGAAGATAAAAAGCTTCTGCACAGCAAAGGAAACAACCAACAAAACTAAAAGGCAACCAATGGAATGGGAAAAGATATTTGCAAATGACATATCGGACAAAGGGCTAGTATCTAAAATCTATAAAGAGCTCACCAAACTCCACACCCGAAAAACAAATAACCCAGTGAAGAAATGGGCAGAAAACATGAATAGACACTTCTCTAAAGAAGACATCCAGATGGCCAACAGGCACATGAAAAGATGTTCAGCGTCGCTCCTTATCAGGGAAATACAAATCAAAACCACACTCAGGTATCACCTCACGCCAGTCAGAGTGGCCAAAATGAACAAATCAGGAGACTATAGATGCTGGAGAGGATGTGGAGAAATGGGAACCCTCTTGCACTGTTGGTGGGAATGCAAATTGGTGCAGCCGCTCTGGAAAGCAGTGTGGAGGTTCCTCAGAAAATTAAAAATAGACCTACCCTATGACCCAGCAATAGCACTGCTAGGAATTTACCCAAGGGATACAGGAGTACTGATGCATAGGGGCACTTGTACCCCAATGTTCATAGCAGCACTGTCAACAATAGCCAAATTATGGAAAGAGCCTAAATGTCCATCAACTGATGAATGGATAAAGAAATTGTGGTTTATATACACAATGGAATACTACGTGGCAATGAGAAAAAATGAAATATGGCCTTTTGTAGCAACGTGGATGGAACTGGAGAGTGTGATGCTAAGTGAAATAAGCCATACAGAGAAAGACAGATACCATATAGTTTCACTCTTATGTGGATCCTGAGAAACTCAACAGGAACCCATGGGGGAGGGGAAGGAAAAAAAAAAAAAAAGGACGTTAGAGTGGGAGAGAGCCAAAGCATAAGAGACTGTTAAAAACTGAGAACAAACTGAGGGTTGATGGGGGGTGGGAGGGAGGGGAGGGTGGGTGATGGGTATTGAGTAGGGCACCTTTTGGGATGAGCACTGGGTGTTGAATGGAAACCAATTTGTCAATAAATTTCATAAAAAAAAAAAGTTCTAGAAGTAGAAAAGAGAACACAGAATGCAGAGTTGATACTCAAAAAGACAATGCCTAAGAGTTTTCAAGAATTTAAAGAGAATTTAAATCCTGAAAGAGAAAATAAACATCCAATATTGAAGAAAAAAAATAAAAATACATCCAAACTCACAAATTTTGAATTGAAAATAATGTCAATGATTAAAAAAAATGTTTACTCAGAAGGTAAAACAGATAATCTACTGATAAATGTCATTAATGCAATATAATTTTTGTTAGTAAAAATTTATTATGGAAAAAATTGGATTAATATTTCCAAAATGATGAAGGAAAATACCTGTAATATCTTAAATTTTAGCTAAAATGTCATTCAAAAAAATAGAAATATTTTAAGGTATACTACCACTTATAGATTCTAGAAAAAGAGCTAGTAAGTTAATCTGAATCTGAAAACTTAGAAGCAATGTAAGCTGCAAATTTGTCAAAGCATGCTGGAAAATATGAACTACACTATAGTAATAATAAGGGTGCTTGGGTAGTCCAGTGGGTTAAGTGTCAGACTCTTGATTATGGCTCAGGTCATGATCTCACTGTTGGTGGCTTTGAACCAGGCATGGGTTCTGCAATGATAGCATGGATCCTGCTTGGGATTCTCCCTCTTCCTCTGCCTCTCCCTTGCTCGCAGTCTCTCTGTCTCTCTCAAAATAAATAAATAAACTTAAAAAATAGTGATAATAATAAAATTAGATAATGAGTTAAAGACAGATGGGATTCACATCTTTTTTAAGGGAAGGGGAATTGATGTACTGAGTATCTTTAAACCCAGTATATTATGAAGGTAAATATGTTTGATAAAATTACTAAGTGTAGGGGAGCCTGGGTGGTTCAGCTGGTTAAGCCTCCGATTTTGGCTCAGGTCATGATCTTGCAGTTCATGGATTCGAGTGAGCCCCACATTGGGCTCTACACTGACAGTGGGGAGCCTGCCCGGGATTCTCTATCTCCCTCCACCCACCCCCCAAAAAATAAATTAATTAAAATAAAATACTAAGTGTAGTAGATAGCATAAGAGAAATAAATTCTATAATATCTAAATCAGTAAGAAAAAATCCAAGAGAATCCTGTAAAAAAAATCTAAGAAAAAATAATAATAAAGATAAAACATATTAGGAGATAGTAGAAATGAATCTAAATATATTGGTAATTACAAAGTAAAAACAGATTTTAAGTCACTAATTAAAATTTACAAATTATCAGAAATTATTATTTTTTAAATCTCAGCAATAAAACGCTTGCTAAAGATATACCCTAAAAAATATGCAATTAACACAGAAAGTATGAAAATGTAAAGATGACAAATATTTCACCAGGCAAATGCTAGCCAAAAGACTACTCTTATAGCAATATTAATATCAATCAAAATTAAATTTAAGGTAAGAATCATAAAGTTGTATGCAGCCAACAATACCATCATAAAATATATAAAGACTGAGAAAAATAACAGAAAAAAATTGATAATTTTATTCAATATAAAAAAATGAAAGTAAAACTAATATTGCATATTCAAGGCATTAAAATGGTAATAAAATAATATTTTAAGTCATTTTAGAATAAAATGCAAATTTAGATAAAATATGCAAATTTATCAAAAAACAAATCTAAAAACATAACACATGAAAAAATTTAAAATCCGAATAATCCTATATCTATAAAGATATTAAATTTGTAACTAAATTTTGAAACAAAGATAACTGGCCATCAGGATCCAATCAGGAGACAGAAATACTATTAACAGTTTGAACATAGAACATTAAATATAAAGATTATTAACTGGAAAAGGAGATAACAGCTGTTAAAAGGGATAAAAGAGGATTCTAAATTATAAGGAATAATAAATGTAGGAAGCAGCTATGACTTTGAGGCAAGGGGCAGAAAAACCAGGGAGGAACATACTTGGAAATGGGACTCCCACAAATTCAGATGTCTTTGGAAAAAGTATGGCTGCGTCTCATAGAATAATGAAGTTTACTGAGGTGCTACAAACAAGAGCTTGTCTGCTATTAGCCACTTCCTGGGGTACAGGCAGAGTTCATTAGGTATTAATGGGCTACCTATGATGTACAGGAATTCACCCACTGGGGTGCTAGCAGTCTGGACTTGGTCCACAAGAAGCAATCCACTGCAGTGCAGTAAAAACACACTGTAGGGTGAGTATCACTAGGTTTCATGCATGGGGCAGGCAGCTCTGGAATTAGAGGAAGAAAACCACTCCAAAACAGGGGTGAAAAGCCCCTCCCACTACTATGTCTTATAGTGTCTCTTTAGCACCCTCTGTTGGCAAAGTCTAATATTGGTCCAGCTGGCAAAGCGGAAATGGCTTCAAGGTCCAGCTCCATATCACAAAGTCTGTCAAAGAAAGGTTCATATGAAGTTGGGAAGCAATACATTGATAACTGCACAAACTTGTTGGTCCAGATAGCATCAATAGTGAATTCTCTCAAGACCATTGAAAATATCAGAAAAACATATCTAGGAATAAATGTAACAAATAATTCGAAAGACCGAAAATACAAAATCACCAATGCAATGCAATAAGAAACGTGATTCCGACAAATGGCACTGGAACAATATTCAAATGGGAAAAAAGATAACACATGATAACACCCCATAAACACACATGAAAAATCCATATGAGAAAAAATTGAGACTCTGTAATACTCCATAAATGTACAAAAAATGTATTGGAGATAAATTGTAGACTTAATTGTAAAGCTCCTCTAACAAAATATAGGAGAATATCTTTGGGAGCATGGTCTCATAAAAACTTTTTTATTCAGAAATCACAAATTACTAACCACAAAATAAATATTAAACTGGAAAACTGAAAATTGAAAAACAAAAAAGAACCTCTTCTTATTGAAACCTCCTTATAAAAATAAAACCAAAGGGGCGCCTCAATTAGTCGGTTGAGCCTCTGACTTCGGCTCAGGTCATGATCTCACAGCTCGTGAGTTCGAGCCCCGCATTGGGCTCTGTGCTGACAGCTCAGGGCCTAGAGCCTGCTTCAGATTCTGTGCCACCCTCTCTCTCTGCCCCTAACCAACTTACATTCTGTCTCTGTCTCTCTCAAAAATAAGTAAACATTAAAAATTTTTTTAAAATAAAATCAAAACACAGAAATATTCAAAATATATATTTGATAAAGAATTAATATTCAGAATATGTAAATAGTTATCATAATTATAAAGGCAAACAATGCAACTAAAAATGGGCCAAAGTCTTGCACCCAAAAGAGCATGTACAACTAGTTAAAATGTGTGTGGAAAATTGCTAGCCATCATTACTTATCAAGAAAGTTAATATAATAAGATATAACTACATACACATGAAGTACATCGAATTATGAAGGGCTAAGTGTGAAATATAAGAGAGGATGGAGAAAATTTTAAAATTTCACTCACCACTACTGAAAGTACAAAATGTATGCAAAAATTTTGGAAAATGGTAGTTTGTAATAAAATTATGCAAGTTCATGATTCAGCATTTGCAAAACATTTATCTTTAGGAAATAAAAGCATATATCCACACAGAAAGAAAAGAGAGACTTGGGCAAGCATGCCTATTGTTATTTATAATGCTAAAATTTTTTTGGCACATTTGTCTAATCATATACTACTCAGCAGTAAAAAAAAAAATACTAATATAAACATCAACATTGATAAATCTCAAAATAAACCAAAAGTGATCTCAAAAAGCCAGACACAAAGTATGTATAGTATTTGGATTATGTGAGTTTCAAAATCAGACAAAGTTAATTTATGGTTTTAGGAATCAAAATAGTGAATTGCTATTGGTGGTGGGGGCGGGGGGGGGGAGGTTGACTGAAAAGTAATTTGTGAGAACTTCCTAAGATATGATAGTGTTCTACATAAGCTATGCTTTCATCAAAATTCATCAAACTATACACTTAAGATCCATATATCTTACTATGTTAGACCTCAAAAAAGAGAAAATATTATGAAAGAGAGAAAATAAGATTCAGAAAGAAAGTAAGATATTCTATATTCATAGAGAAACTCATTAGCTTAAAAATATATTAATTCCCCAAATTAATTTAATTACAACAACAAGGATATTCTAGGTTTCTATTAAAAGATAGTCTCGATGTTTCATAAAGAAGACTTTGCCAGAACAGATTTTCACCTCCTTCTAAACAGTCATCTATTATTATGAAGACTAGAAAGCTAAGAACTATTTACCTCAGAATTCCTAGAAGCTTAAGACCCACAGGTAGCCAAGAAGCCAAATCTGTAGAAAATAGTAAAGTTTAACAACATGTGATATCAACTATTCACAAAAAAGTTGGATTTGTAGCAAACATCACTGTATGAAGCATCTGGTATTGTTTTTAAAAATTTTTTAATGTTTATTTTTGAAGAAAAGAGACAGCGTGAGCAGGGGAGGGACAGAGAGAGGGGGAGCACACACAGAACCGGAAGCAGGCTCTAGGCTCTGGGCTGTCAGCACAGAGCCTGATGTGGGGCTCGAATTCACGAGCTGTGCGATCATTACCTGAGCCAAAGTTGGGCACCCAACCGACTGAGCCACCCAGGTGCCCCAAAGCATGTGGTATTTCTGATAAAGCTGTGATAAAGTTTCGGAGACCAGTCTGGTATTCAAGGTTACAGTGACACAGGCTGACCCAAGGTTAAACAAAACAAAACAAAACAAAACAAAACAAAACAAAACAAAACAAAAAAACTTCAATGAGACATTTTCCCTGACTGCTTTGCTTCTGGCTTTGTATATCCAAGCCAAGTTGCCTGCTCATTCTGGATATCTAATATCTTTAATAAATCCCCTTTCCAGTATTCTGTTGTCTGTAACTAAGAGACTTCACTGGTACAACAGTGAAGGATATAAATATCCACAACATTTCTAAAAGACTATCTCTCCTCTGGCATCTAGGTGGCTCAGTCAGTTGAGTGCCCAACTTCAGCTCAGGTATCTCACTGCTCCTGAGTTCAAACCCTGTTTTGGGCTCTGTGCTGACAGCTCAGAGCCTGAAGCCTGCTTCAGAATCTCTGTTTCCCCCTCTCTGCCCCTCCCCTGCTTGCACTCTGTCTCTCTCTCCCAAAAATAAACATTAAAAAAAAAAGAGAGAGAGAGAAAACCTTTCACTATTAGATATCAAGACTTAAGCTATAATATATAAAACAGGATACTATTGCCTCATGGAGTAAATGAAAGATATCTTTTTAGAAACAAATCCACAATTATATGGACAGTCTCCAAATGTGTAGGGATTACAAGAACAACAACAACAAAGGGAATTTTAAGTCAACAGTTTGGGATCCATTGGCTTTTCATGAGAAAATAAAGATATCATTTAGGTATTTCAAAGCCATACACAAAGAATTACACTACTTTCAAAGGAGTGTTTTCAATTAAACTTACAGCTGACTGCTCTTAGGAGGAAATGTAGAAGAAAGATCTCAGGTTAAGAAAAAAAAAAACACGTCAAATAAGACAACACCCTAAAAGACAACACATATAGAGGAACATGGATGATTTTATGATAATAAAGGTGGACAACAGCAAAATTAGTTTTCTATATGATAGTACTATAATAACAAAACGATTAGACTAAGAAGAGATAGTTGTGGTATTTTGACCAACAATTGGTATATATACAATGTCTAAAGAATTTAAAAAATAAATGAGATGAAACCACCCTGTGCAAGTAAACTAATAGACTAAAAATATATCTGGAGAAGAAAAAAGGATGGAAAATGAAAACAACCAAAAAACAGAAAACAAAAAAACGAAACTGTGACGTCTAGAAGTATGACTTACTCAGAGGTGATGACATAGTGAAATTGGAACTGATTCAGTGCTTGTGGGTATATACGTTGGCACAAAGTTTTTATTTTTTATTTTTTAAGTTGTTTTTATTTATTTTAAGAGAGAGAGTGTGTGTGCATGAGATTGGGAGGGTCATCGAGAGAGGGAGAGAGAGAGATTCCCAAGCACGCTCCCTGCTGTCAGCACAGAGCCCCATATGGGGCTCAAAGATGCCCAACCACGAGGTCATGATCAGAGCCAAAATCAAGACCCTGAGGTGAAATCAAGTCAGACGTTTAAAGGACTGAGCCTCCCAGGTGTCCCCAGCACAAACTTTTTAAACCCCGTTAAGTGATGCTTCTTTTTCCCTCACAACTTTCCTTGCTTTGAAGTCGGCTCTGTCTTAAATTAATGTATTTACTCCTGCTTTCTTTTGATGCATATCAGCATGGTACATTTTCCTGCATCCATTTACTTTTAATCTAGATGTGTCTTTATATTTAAAGTGGGTTTCTTTCGGACAACATAGAGTTAGGTCTTGTTTTTTGATCTACTTTGATGGTCTGTGTCATTTAATTGTTCTTTTAGACCATTGATGTTCATCGTGGTTATTGATAGTTGGATTAATATCTAACATGCTTGTTACTATTTTATTTTTTTCTTGTTCTTAGTTTCTATCTTTTTCACCCTTTGTCTTTTTGTGGTTTTTACTGAGCATGTGATGATTCCATTTTCTCTCCTGTCTTAGCAAATCAGTTCTATTTCTCTCCGTACTTTTTTTAGTGATTGTCCTAGAGTTTGCAAAATACATTTACAGCTAATGCAAGGAATTATATCAAGTAAAACTATTCCACTTCATGGGTAGCACAAATGTCTTAAAATAACAAAATAATTCTTATCCTTCCCTCATATCCCTTATAACATTCCTGCCATTCATTTTACTTATATATAAAAGCATAAATAAGCATAAATGGGCCTATGTACATATAATATGTATGTATAAGATATATACATAAGCATACATAATCAAATACATTGTTGCTATTATTAGACATTAGCTAAGAGGAAAACTAAAAGTTTTTACCTTCACTTATTTTTTCTTTGATGCTATTCCTGATGTTATGTAGATCCAAGTTTCTGACCTGTATTATAGATCCTTCTCTAAAGAATTTTAAATATTTCTTGAAAAGCAGGTCAACTGGCAACAAATTCCATCAATTTCTATTTCTTTGACAAAATCATTATTTCTCCTTTGCTTTTGAGGGATGATTTTGCACAGTGCAGAAGTCTACATTGGAGGTGGGTTTTTTTTTGTTTGTTTGTTTGTTTTGTTTTGTTTCTTTTTGTTTTTCTCAACACTTTAAATACTTCATTCTCTTCTTGTTTGCACGGTGCCTGGGAAATCAGATGTAATTTTCATCTTTTATTCCTCTATAGGTAAGGTATTTCTTCCTCTGGCTTCTTTCAGGAATTTTTCCTTATTTTATATATATATGCTTGTATGTACGTATATATGTATGTATTGGCATTTATCCTGCTTCGTGTTTTCTAAGCTTCCTGGGTCTGTGTTTTAGTGTCTCACATTAATTTGGGGAAATTATCAGTAATTATTGCTTTAAATATACATATTTTTTCTGTTCCTTTCTTTCTTCTTCCTCTGTTATTCTCATTATGTGTATATTATACTTTTTATAGTTATCCCTCAGGCCTTGGATATTTTGTTCTGTCTTTTGTTTGCTGTTTTTTGTTTGCTGTTTTTTGTTTGTTTTCTTGTTTGCTTTAGTTTTTTCTTTCTTTTTCTCTCTCTTTTTGTTTTTTATTTTTTGGGAATTCTATTGGTCTATCCTTTAGGTGAGAGATTCTTTTCTCAGCTGTATCTAGTCTACTAATGAGCCCAAGAAAAAGCATTCTTCATTTCTGTTACGGTATTTTTTATCTCTAGTGTTTATTTTTGTTTCTTTATTAGGATTTCCATCTCTCTGCTTATGTTGCCCATGTGTTCTTACATGCTGTCTACTTTACCTATTAGAGCCCTTACCATATTAATTATAGCTGTTTCAAATTCCTGGTCTGATAATCCCAACACCCTGTGTATGGTTTGGATACTTTCTCTTTCTTCTCAAAGTGTGTTTTTGCCTTTGGTATGCCTTGTAATTTTTTTTTTTTCATGAGGTATCAGGTAAAGAAACTGCTGTAAATAGGTCTTTTAACGATGTAATGAGGTGGTGGGGGAGGAAAATATTCTGTAATCTTTGGATTATTAGGTTTCAGACTCCAATGAGCCTATTCCTCGGGACTGTAAAACTTACAAGTGTTTCTCATTTTTCTCCTCACTGAGACAAGCCTCTAGAGGGGGTTGGAGGTAGGTTTTTCCCTTCTTCCACCTGGAAATCTAGAGCCAGGTAGAGTTGGTGATTTTCTTTCCCCCAGTCAGTCAGGCTCTGGTAATAGGCCAGCACATTAGGGTCTGGTTAACTACTTTCCCCTGACAGCAGGCCTTGTAAAGAAAAGCGGAGTGCTTGGGCATGTTTCAAAATGGTTCCTTTTCCTTGACCCCTGCCAGAGCCCATGGTAACTTTTTTTCAGATATTTACTGTGGGAACCTGGTCCAACTTCTGGAGATAAATCTTCCAATATAGTAGGGGCATCTATATTACTCGGTCTCTCTGGAATTTTTAACTCTCAGAATTGTCCACACTGAGTCTCCTGATATTTGTCAAATAAGTTCAGGTTTTCCAACCACTGGGTGGTTCCCAGGGTGGTATTTGCTCATGAATATCTGCTCAAGGTAAGCTATGACTCCCTGTATTTGCTTATGTGTCTCTCCAGTCTTGGGGGCATTGGCTTGCCCTTGTTCCTTGCTCTTTTAGGAATCCAAGAAGAACTGAAGCTATTTCAGTCCACTAAGCCTTTTTTTTTTTTTTTTTTTTTTTTTTTTTTTTTTTTTTTTTTTTTTTTTTTGTGGTTAGGATGGAGTGGTGACTTCCGGGGTCCTTGTATATGGATTGAAAACCAGATATGAGCAATAGCTATTAAAATTGAAAAAGACTGCATGTTTCTGATTATACTAATGTCTAACTTTTAAATTTACATTCTTGAGATACATTTTCCAATATGTATAAGAATGTATGTACGAAGATGTTCATTGTAGCATTGTTTAGAGTTCAAAAAACATGGAAACAAATGTGCATCAGTAAGAAAATGGGTAGAATACAGTTAGCGCATTCTTTGAATACTTTGTACAGAGAAATTAAAAATAAAGTAGCTTTATATGCATCAACTTGGCTATGTCTCAAGAAAATAATGTAAGTGAATAAATCAAGCTTCAGAAGGATTTCATGTAGTTTTATAATATGTAAACAGTCCCTCTTTGTGTTTATAGAAATATTTATATGCAGACAAAATATAAGTACAAAGGTTACAAAGTGTTACATTAAATTATGACTGTCCACCTACCCCTCATTCCCCATCCCTATGGAGAGATAGAGTCAAAACTTTACTGGGAAGAGGGGAGTTAAAAACTGTTTGTAATATTTTAATTTTAAGAAAAATTATATGAAGTCAAAATTGAAATAATCACTTTTAATTGTGAAGTATAGATACACAAGCTTTTTAGATTTTTTTTTACTATACTTTTCTGTTTAATAAGAATTAAACATTTTCTTGGTTAATATATTCTAATTGTAGAAAATTTAAAACATTATAGCTTCTGTGTTTGAGTCTTGGCAGGACTTTATAAAGTTTGGTTGAAATAAATGATATAAAAATTATATCATGTACAACACTGTGTTCTGCCTTTTTTCCCACTTAATGGAATATTAGAAGTAGTGAAGACTGGATATCTGGATTAGGTTACATTTGTTCAAACACCAGATTCATGGATGGACAACTTATTTAACTTCTTTGTGCCTCAGTCTCCTCAAAAGTAAAATAAAGCAACCATAAGATACAAGGTTGTGTAAACATTAAATGAATTAATACGTGTAAAATACTTGGAACAGTATCTAGCACATAGGGTGTTTTAATATCTATTAGACTTTGTTATTATTCCTCAGGTCATTTAAAACTGGAATATGTAACATAAATGGCTGTATAATATTCCAATTTCACACTATTTTACAGTGCTTTTTACATTTTACCACAACTTTCCCAAACCTGCATTAATAATTTTAATATATGTTCCAATTAACCATGTTTATATCACTTTACTTTTAAAATGGAAGATATAGGTAGTAGTAATTGTTGAACCATTGTATAGTTGAGAAATATTTCTCTTGTGCACAAAGAGAAGAAGTTATTGGATTAAAAGTTTTTTCCTCAAATCTCTGAAACTATTCTGCCTTTCACTTTTAGCATTTAGTGAGAAACTTAATGAAAATTTAAATGAGTCTAATTTTTGTTGAATTACACATAATTTTTTGTATTAAATATAAGATATCCATATTCTTTTTAATTCAAATTCAAGTTAGTTAATATAGAGTGTAGTATTAGTTTCAGGAGTAGAATTTAGTGATTCATCACTTACATGTAACACCCAGGGCTCATCCCAACAAGTGCCCTCCTTAATACTCATCACCCATTTAGTGCATCCCCTCACTGACCTCCCTTCCAGCAACCTTCAGTTTATTTTCTGTATTTAAGAGTCTCTTATGGTTTTCTCCCTCTTTCTTTTTATCTTATATGTCCTTCCCTTCTCTTATGCTCATCTCTTGTGTTTCCTAAATTCCCCATATGAGTGAAATCATATAATATTTGTCTTTCTCTGTGTCATTTCGCTTAGCATATCACACTGTATTTCTATCCACATTGTTGCAAATGGCAAGATTTCCTTCTTTTTGATTGCTGAGTAATATTCCATTGTGTGTATATACATATATATGTACATCCATGTATATATGTATATATGTATATGCATATGAATATATATGTAAATATATACATACATATATGTATGTATATATTAATATATATATATATATATATATATATATATATATATCACACCACTTCTTTATCCATTCATCAGTTGATGAACATTTGGACTCTTTTCATACTTTGGCTTTTGTTGTTAGTGTTGCTAGAAACATTGGAGTGCACATGCCCCTTCAGATCAACATTTTTGTATCCTTTGGATAAATACCTAGTAGTGCAGTTTCTGGGTCATAGAGTAGTTCTATTTTTAATTTTTTGAGGAATCTTCCTACTGTTTTCCAGAGTAGCTACACCAGTTGGCAACCTACCAGTGGTACAAAAGTGTTCCCCTTTCTCTGCATCCTCGCCAACATCTGTTGTTTCCTGAGTTGTTAATGTTAGCCATTTTGATAGGTGTGAGGTCGTATCTCATTGTGGTTTTGATTTGTATTTCCCTGATGATGTGATGTTGAGGATTTTTTCATGTGTCTGTTAGCTATCTGGATGTCTTCTTTGGAAAAGTGAGTATTTGTGCCTTCTGCCCATTTTTAACTGGGTTTTTTGTCTTTTGGGAGTTGAGTTTGATAAGTTCTTCTTTATAGATTTTGGACACTACTATATGATATGTCATTTGCAAATAACTTCTCCTATCCTGTCAGCTGCCTTTTAGTTTTGCTGAATGGTTTCCTTTGCTGTGCAGAAGCTTTTTACCTTGATGAAGTCCCAATAGTTCATTTTTGGTTTTGTTTCCCTTGCCTCTGGAGAAATATCTAGCAAGAAATTGCTATAGCCAAGGTCAAAGAGGTTGCTGCCTGTTTTCTCCTCTCGGATTTTGATGGCTTCCTGTCTTACATTTAGGTCTTTCATCCATATTGAACTTATTTTTGTGTATGGTGTAAGAAAGTGGTCCAGTTTCATTTTTCTGCGTGTTGCTGTCCAGTTTTGCCAGCATCATTTGCTGAAGAGACTGTTTTAAAAAAATAAAATTTAACATTTATTTATTTTCGAGAGAAAGAGACAGAGAATGAGGGGGAGATGGACAGCAAGAGAGGGAGACACAGAATTGGAAGCAGGCTCCAGGCTGCTTTGGTTCTGGTTTTCTTTTTCAAGATTGCTTTGACTATTCAGGGTCTTTCCTGGTTCCATATAAATTTTAGGATTGTTTGTTCTAGCTCTGGGAATAATGATGGTGTTATTTTGATAGGGATTGCATTGGATGTGTAGATTACTTTGGTATTATAGACATCTTAACAATATTTGTTAAGGGCAGAGAGAAAGAAGAGAGCAAGAATCCCAAGCAGGCTCTGCACTGCCAGCATGCAACCTGTTGCGGGGCTTAAACTCACAAACTGTGAGATCATGACTCAAGCTGAAGTCAGATGCTCAACTGACTGAACCACCTAGGTGCCCCAGGAGATTTCTGATAACATTGAATTTCTTTGCTGGTTAGGGGGTCTGTTAAAATTTTCTATTTTATCCTGTTTATGTTTTGGTAGTGTGTGAGTTTCTGGAAATTTGTCCCTTTCTTCTAGATTTGCCAGTTAGTTGGCAAATAATTTTTCATAGTCTTCTCTTACTGTTTGCATTTCTGTGGTGTTGATTGTGATGTCTTCTCTTTCATTTCTGATTTTATCTATTTGGATCCTTTCTCTTTTCCTTTTAAAAGTCTCCCTATGGGTTTATCAATTGTATTAATTCTTTCAAAGAACCAGCTCTTAGTTTTGTTGATCTGCTCTGTGTGTGTGTGTGTGTGTGTGTGTGTGTGTGCATGCATGTGTGCGTGTGTCTATATAATTTATTTCTGCTAAATCTTTATTATTTCTCTTCTGCTGGCTTTAGGCTTTATTTACTATTCGTTTTCTAGCTCCTTTAGGTATTTTATTTACTGTTGCTTTTCTAGATCCTTTAGGTATAAGATGAGATTGTGTATTTGGGACCTTTCTTGCTTCTTGAGTTAGGCCTGAATTGCAATATACTCTCCTCTTAGGACTGCCTTTGCTGTATTCCAAAGGTTTTGGACTGTTGTGTTTTCATTTTAATTTGTTTCCATGTATATTTAAAAATTTCTTCTTAATTTCCTGTTTAACCTATTCATTCTTTTGTAGGATGTTCTTTAACCTCCATGTATTTGAGGGCTCTCTAAATTTCTGCTTGTGGTTGATTTCAAGTTTCATAGTGTTGTGATCTGAAAATATGCATGGTATGATCTCGATCTTTTTTTACTTATTGAGGGCTCATTTGTGACCAAGTATGTGATCTATTCTGGAGAATGTTCCATGTGTACTCGAGAAGAATGCATATTCTACTGTTTTATGGTGAAATGTTCTGAATGTATCTTGTAAGTCCAGCCGGTTCAGTGTGTCATTCAAAGCCATTGTTTCCTTGTTGATATTCTGCTTAGAGATCTGTTCATTTCTGTAAGTGGGGTATTAATGCCCGCAACTATTATGGTATTATTATCAATGGTTTTCTTTATGTTTGTGATTAATTGATTTATATATTTGGGAGTTTCAAGTTGGAGGCATACATATTTATAATAGTTAGATCTTCTTGGTGGATGGACCCCTTAATTATGATATAATGCCCTTCCTTATCCCTTGTTACATGTTTGTTTTAAAATCTAGTTTGTCTGATATAAGTATGGCTACTCAGACTTTCTTTTGACATCCATTAGCATCCATCTTTTGTAGGCAGCATACAGATAGATCTTGTTTTTTTAATCTATTCTGTTACCCTATGTCTTTTTATTGGAACATTTAGTCCATTTACATTCAGAGTGGTTGTTTAAAGGTATGAATTTTGGGCCATTGTGTTACTTGTAGAGTTGGTATTTCTGGTCATGTTTCTGGTCCTTTGTAGTCTTTGTTGTTATGGTCTTATTCTTTTTTTTTTTTTTTTCTTTTTCCACTCAGTCCCCCTTAAAATTTCTTGTAAGGCTGGTTTGGTGGTCATGAATTCCTTTAGTTTTTGTTTGTCTGGGGCAGTCTTTATCTCTCTTCTCTTCTGAATGACAGCCTTGATGGATAGAATTCTTGGCTGCATATATTTTCCCATTCAGCATGTTGAATATTTCCTGCTACTCCCTTCTGGCCTTCCAAGTTTCAGTGGACAAGTCTTCTGCTAACCTTATGTGTCTACCCTTGTAGGTTATGGACCTTTTGTCCCTAGCTGCTTTCAGAATTTTCTCTTTATCTTTGTATTATGCAGTTTCACTATGATATGTCATGGTGTTTCCCTGTTTTGTTGATTTTGGGGGGAGTTCTCTGTGCCTCCTGGATTTGAATGCTTGTTTCCTTAGATTAGAGAAGTTCTCAGCTATAATTTGTTCAAATAAACCTTCAGCCTCCTTTTCCTGATATTGTTTTTCTGGGACTCCTAAATGACTCAATTCTCTAAGTCTCTTCTAATGATATAATAGGTTCCTTTCCCCTCTCTTTTCAGCTTCATTATTTCCATAATTTTATCTTCTATATCACCTATTCTGTCTTCTGCTTCTTCTATCCTCATTGTGGCAATATCCAGTCAGTTTTCCATCTCAGTTATAGCATTTTTTATTTCAGCCTGACTAGATTAGTTCTTTGATCTCTGCAGCAAAGTTTTCTCTGGTGTCTTCTATGCTTATTTTTCAAGTGCAGCTAGTAGTCTTATGATTATTGTTCTAAATTCTTGCCCAAATATATTGTTTATGTCTATTTTGAGCAAGTGCCTGGCTGTAATTTCTTTTTGACCTTTCTTTGAGGAGAATTCCTCCACATTGTCATTTTGGCTAAGTTTCTGTCTTCCGCATGTTTTTTTTTTATTTAAAAGTTTTTAAATCTTTTATTTTATTTTTGAGACAGAGAGAGGCAGAGCATGACTGAGGGAGGGACAGAGAGAGAGGGAGACACAGAATCTGAAGCAGGCTCCAGGCTCTGAGCTGTCAGCACAGAGCCCAACGCAGGGCTCGAACTCACAGACCATGAGTTCATGACCTGAGCTGAAGTCGGAAGCTCAACTGACTGAGCCACCCAGGCGCCCCCATCTGCATGTTTCAAAATATTGTTATGTTTCCTGTACCTGAGAGTACTACTGTATTAAAAAAGGGGTCATACACTTTCCAGGACCTAGAACTTCAGGACATGTTCCTGGTGAATACTGTGTGCACTCTGCTACTGTGTTTTGGCTGCTCCTTCCCACTGGTCAGTCCTCTGCAGAGCTCCTCCTTGCTTGTAGTGGGGAATGTTTAGACCTTTAACTAGCTGTCCTTTGATTTGTTTGTTAGAATATGCCTGGGAAAAAAAGGGCAGGGGGAAGCCTGATCCTAATCCAAAGAAAAGAGAAAAGGAAAGGGAATGAAAAAAAAAAATCAGGGAATCAAAAAGTTATACGGCTGATTCTGAAGAAATAGAAAGAAGGAAAAAAAAAGGAAGAAAAAGTAAGGAAAAACTGAAGCCTGATCCAAAAAAAAAGAGAGAGAGAGGAAAAAAAATGAAACAAACAAGAAACTATGAGCCTAATTTCAAAGGAAAAAGTAAAAGAAAAAGTAAGCCTGGTCCTATTTCCATCAGAACTGCAGGTGTCATTTTGAGGCATTCAATTTTCAGTACGCTTGGCACATGTGGGATGTTGCCTGTGCTGGTCTTCTGGAGGAGACACTGGCTGTGTTGGCTCAGAGTCAGTCTGGCCCCAGTAAATAAGCACTTGCCAGGCACAGAGGGGCAGAGTTTGGTGTAAGCGGGTCCCGCCTCCACAAGGGGTCACTATGCTGCTCTCTAAAGTTGCACCGTGTTGGTATTGGGGGGAAAATGTCACCACCTCAATCTCCAGTCCCCAAACAAGGGGCCTCACACCCCTCACTGTTTAGGAAGCCCTAACAGAATAGAAAGGGCAGTCAGCTGCTCTGTCTCCACAGCTCTCCTGCCTTTTTCTTTGTCACATGGCTGGGATTCAAAACCTGAAGTCTTAAAGGATCTGGCACTATGCGGATCTGTTCCCCCCCTCCTCCAGAGTAGAGCCTCTCCACACTGTGTCTGTAGTCCTTTGTTCCAGAAAAATAATCCCAGAGCTGCATAGTGTGCAGAATCTATGGTGAGGTACCACTAAAAGCAGCGCAAAGGTTATATTCCCTCTAGGTGGGCCTCTATCCTTTGCTAACGAAATGCCTGTTGCTGGTACCTACAGAGTCTTCTGTCCTTGGAGAGGCAATATACCCTTTTCCAAAGGTACTCTAGAAGGGGAATGTTCTCTCCCAGTGTGTCCTGGAGATCCCTACACCCCACTGTGTACTCTGGGGTCAGTTCCCTCCTTCTCCCCAGGAATGCATACCATAGCTCCACTCCAGAGAAAGTCGTGCACGTCAAAATCTCAAACTTTGAGCTCCAAAAGGTGTTTGCAAAAAAACCTGCAACACTCAGTACTTCTCACTCCCCAGTCCATGGTCTAGTTTTCCTCTTGTGCAAATCTTATGCCACACTCAGTCAACCCCTCTCTCTATCTCTCCCTTTTATCTCTCCACAGAAAGGGTTCCCTCCCCTCTGTGTCACCACAGTTTTTCTCTCCCCCAATTCACTTCCACACACCTGGCACCTGCGAGTTGGAGAATGTGGAGATCCTTCTGCCATTTTGCAGACCAATTTCCTGGGTGTTCCAAGTGATCTAACCTCAATACAGCTGTGTTGGAGGGATGAGGAAAGCCCAGGGTTCCCAGACTTCTCTACCATCTTAACTCCTCCCATAGATGTTTTTAATTCATATTTTTTGCCTTATTTTGTGTCTGAGTGTACTAAATTTTTATTAGTATTTAGTAGGACATGATGAATACTTTTTCTTTCTTTTAACTTTTAAAAATTTTAATTCAATTATTTGGTTATTGCTTTTGTTCTTATTTTTTAATGGATTTTTTTTCCTTGTGGGATTCCTAACACGTATTACATTCATAATTATTTCCATTATGATTATCTTCCTGATAACTAACAGCCCCATGAAAACAGATCATCTCTTTCCCATTAACAACTTTAGCTCTGAGTAATATTTTTGGAACAAAGTAGGAGCTAACTCTCTGTTTGAGTGTGTGTGTGTGTGTGTGTGTGTGTGTGTGTGTGGGCTGTCCCCAGCCTAGAAGGTTGCCTTTCCTCTAATTTTCCACGTAATTCTTTTCCTTTGTTCTATAGAATGTTTGATATTCTCTGCTAAGGACTAAATGTTTGTGTCTTTTCTCTAAATTTACATTTTGAGGTACTAATCCCCAGGGTGATGGTGTTAAGAAGTGGAAACCTTAGGAGATAGTTAGGTCATGAGGAGAGAGCCTTTATGAATGGGATTATTAACTTTGTAGGCAGAACCACTAACTAGAGAGGGGTTTCTGTCTCTCCAAAATCAACAGCAAAAAGGTGTCCCTCTGCAACCAGGAAGGAATTTTCCCCAGGAACCTAAGCTGCTGGCAAATTGATCTTAGAATTTTTGGCCTCCAAAACAGCAAGAAATAAGTTTCTGATGTTTAAACTACCCAGTCTATGATATTTTTGTTTCCACAGCCTGAACAGACTAAGGCTCCATTTCAATATTTCATTCATACCATATTAATGTGCATGGTGATGCATTCTTACAACATTCTGAATTATTTAACTGTATTTCATTAGGCTTAATGAAAAAAAGCATCATTCACATATGTTATACAATTAGATCATATATTGTTTGGAATAAATCCACGTCAGTGAATGGTTTTTCAGTGACCTACTCTATAAATTAAAACATAACTTATTCTTAGTAAAGAGAATGAAATTATTCAGACATGTATTTACCTTCAGCTCTGTTACAACCCAGTACTAATGGACATTGCCATCATGCCTTCCTTTGCTTGTTTGGTCACTGTTTCTTTTCGTTCTTTGAGCGCATTTATAGTGGCTGCTTGGAAGTCTTTGTTTTTAAATGGCATCTGTTTGCTCTCACAGGCAGTTTCTATTGCTGTTTTTTTTTCTTCTGGTGAATGGGACATATTTTCTTGTTTCTTTGTATGTCTTACAACTTTCATTGCTGGAAAATGGACCTTTTAGATAATATAGTTGATCCTCATTATTCACAGATTCAGTATTTGTGAATCTATCTTTTCACTAAAATTTATCTGTAACCCCAAATCAATACTCACTGTGCTTTTGTGATCTTTCATGGATATGCACAGAACAGTGAAAAATTTGAATCACCCAATGTGCATGTTCTCAACTGAGGTCGAACAAGGTGATTGATAGTCTCCCTTCACTGTTTCCACTTTCCTATTATAAACAAGTGTCCCTCTCAGAATCTATTTAGAGCCATGTTATTGTGCTTTATGTTGGTGATTTTTGCTGTTTTAAATGGCCCCAAGCACAGTGCTGAAAGAGGCTGTGATGTACCTTCAGGAGAAAATACATGTGTTAGATAAGCTTTGTTCAGGCATGAGTTATATGCTGTTGGCTGTGAGTTCAATGTTTATGAATCAACATTATACATTAAATAAGGTGTCTTTAAACAGAAACACATGTATGGTAAGGTTATGAATTGATCCATTGACAAAAATGTGACCAGAGGCTGAAATCGTAGCACTTTATCCCTGTATTTCCCCTAGGAGCTAATGGTTCAGTATTCACTAATACAGTGTTTGCAGTGACTTTGTAGAATGTAACTACCATGAATAATGAAAATCAACTGATACTGTAGCAACCTTTGATTCTGATCTCCCTCCTTCCCTTCTCTACCCCTATGGGACTGGTTATGTCTCAGGGTTCCCTTCAACCTCGCCACACCAAAGAGTTAAACCCACTATTTGCTGGCTGATAGCTCTATTTTTCGACAATGCTTTTAGGCATAAATTGATTTAAAGACTGATCCAGGCTTTGAAGCCATAGTTTCTGAAGTCAGTGGTTCAGATTTGTGTGATCCCAAGAAGGTTCTTCTTAGCTGTCTCTTTTATTGTTTCTCTCTACAAACTAACAGGCCTACATCTGATCCTCCAACTACAATGAGTCTATGATTCTCCTTTTGATTGCCTTTCACTACAACTTTCACTGTTCTTTTGAGAGTGTCCTTAGGCTTGACTTTCTCCATATACTGGTGTAAATTAAGTGCACTTTCTTTGAGGAAGGATTGGAGAACTCTTCTATAGTCTGCTTTTCCCCCTGAGCAAAATTTCTGAGCCACTGCCCTGGTGTAATAAGAACAATGGCACACTTTTCTCTGTGTAACAATCCCACTTTAGGAACTGGCACTTAGCAGATGGGTGGGGGTTGCCCCACGTGTCAGCTTGACTCTCTCAGTGTGCCACACCAACCCCACTAGTTGGGGCAAGGGCTATTAGGACCCCACTGTCCTCAAGCAGTGCTGTTCCCAAGGTAGAGCTTGTATCCTACAAGTAGGGGCTGAGCAGATGAAGGGAGTCCTAACCCTTAACCACAATGGACGGAACTTAGCTTCAGCAACAGGTAACTGGGGGAAGATGAGATTTGCTGATGTCCCACCCATCTTAGGAAGATTGCCCTCTGACTGGGAGCTGGGAGGTTGGAAGGAGGGTGCAGTACTTGTTTGAAATAATGTAGACTTTTGTAGTTCTTAAGTTTTAGAAGATTTCCTTGAATAAATACTTTTCATTTGTTGTATTCCATTAGCACTTACTTTAAAATATTTTTAAAAAGTACATTGGAAGTGAATCTTAAGAAAATGAAGAAATATCATGTATCATATCATGTATCCATAGCATGTATCCATATCATATTGGAACCAAATTAGCAGTAAAAAACTATGTTAAGAATGCTAATAAAGTTTTAAAGTCTCATTGTCTCTTTACATTACAAAATACAGTTTGACTTGTATTTCAGAAAAACCTTTAAAATAACCATAACATCAAACATATTAACTATTTTAAAATATTAATTCTGCGAATCTTATAGTGTGAATCAAAACAACCAGATTATATGTTATTTAGACTTTAAATAGCATGTTAAACTTTTGATAAATAAATATCTCCCAAATTGGAATTTTGATACTTAATAAGCAACTTGTAATTTTAGTATAATTAATTATGATCTAAGAACTCTTACCTGATAAGACAGCAAATGTGTACCATAAATTATTGGTATATTTTTCTTTGATAGTCTTCAAGACAGATGTTGATAGTTTTCCTTGAGTTTTCAGTGTTTAAATGAATGTTAAAACAATACATGTCTATATTTTCTAAAGGTCCAGAAAATATATTTTTACTTTCATAAAAGTCTAATAAATATTCTTTTAAAAGGATAGATTTTATAACTCTATATTGGGTACCTTTTTCCAACATTTCAATTAATACTTTTAAATATTGTCAGCAGCCTTAGTAATAAAATACTATAGTGATAACATAGGCCAATTATAACAAATTTTATAATTGGACTCTTGAATTATTATACTTTATTAAATTAATAAAATGAGCAAATGATGTCCATCTTCGAACTGCTGAAGTTTTTATTTTCTGCATCCTTTTTTTATGATGCACTTTTAGCTTTCCTTTTCATTTATTTGTACTTCCTTTAAGTTTTTAAACCAAAAAAGTAAGTCTATCAACTTCAGTTGACTCAGTGTAACAAAATTTGAATGATAACAGGATGCTGGTATATAATCACCACAGATTTACAATTAACTAGCAATTGAATAATACTGATTATGACCACCATTGCTGTAGGATACAGTGAAGGGAAAACTGAGCATGAAGAAACTCTTTGTACCCCCTTTGCTAGCCCATATCAAAAAGAATTATTTTTTTGCTCCTCTCTTCCTTCCTCTTCATGGGCCCCCAAAGCCACTGTCTAGTTCTTGAGCTATTCCAAGTTCTTCAATGGTTTAGATACAAATATTGAGAAATAAATGTATCTTCTACAATATAAGGTTCTACTTTACTTAATATTTCAATATTTCTCTGAGACTAAAATTAAACATTTGTGGGCCCAGAGCCACTCCAAAGATATTCCAAAATTATAAATTTTCTTTTTTTTTAATTTTTTTAATCTGTAACTTCAACATGTCACTTAATTTTTTTTCATAATGTTTCAATTCCCTTTTGATCTTTGTCAAAAGTGCCAAGAACCTTTGGTTGAGGAGAAGTATTTGTCTCACGATGATGTTGTTCTTAGCCAGTTTATCAGCTTCCTACATCCTAGCTAGCTATATCCTGCCCTAGATTAAGGGCAGATAACATGGCCTTAATATGGTGGACAATGTATGTTCAGTCCTTAAAAGCCTCATTTACTTTATTTTTTAGATAACGTGACGGCCATATTGTCTCGGTAGAGACCAGTGGCCTCAAAGAAACCAAGAAATGGAATATGAATGAATGCAGTGATGCAAATCCATCTCCTTTTCTGCAAATTCAATTACATTGAATGTCCTACTAATGAAGACCTAATCATCTCGCTTGTAAGTACTTATCAATTTGTTAAGAATTAACTGTAAAAATTAACTGAAAAAGTATATAATCACCATTTGACATTACTTGAAACTTTAAGAAGTTTTGATTGATGTGCCTAGTGTAGTTTTTAATGACAAGCATTTGGAGTTACACAAACTAGACTTCAAATCCTGTCTGTGGCACTTAGTGGGTGACTTTGGAAAGGTATTTAGCCTCTCTAAGTTTTAGGTTTCCTAGTTGTAAAATGGGAATAACATCTACTAGACTAAAATAGATGTACAGAGAGATTCAGAGTGGGAGACAGAGAGCACTTCTGTGTTTCCTGTGTCACCTCTGATCCTGCTTTCTTTCTAGAGGACCAGCTGCATACTTTCCCTTTTGATTTTTAGAAAGGCTTTAAGGTGGCTCCCGGGTGGCTCAGTCAGTCAGTTAAACATCTGACTCTTGATTTCGGCTCTGGTCACGATCTCACGGTTTGTGGTTTGAGCCCACATCAGGCTCTGCACTAACCTGCTTCTCTCCCTCTCTCTCTGCCTCTCCCCCACTTGTTCTCTCTCTCTCTCTCCCACTCGATAAATAAACTTAAAAAATGCCTTACCAAGAGCAACGTATTATAAATAGCTTATTATAAACAGTCCTAAAGCACTAAACATATAAGCTCTGTTCTGAATCTTCTGAAAAACAAGGTCACGTAATGGTCACAATAAGTTTACAAGCTAGGTGATAGTATTGTTTTCATTTTACAGATGAAGAAATTGGAATATAGGGTGCTTAATAACTTGTCTGAAGTCACATGGAAAGTGTGCAGAGTTGGAACTCTTAACAATGGTGTGCACGCCTTTCCATACTGGCACCCTGTCAGTATATATCACTTGTGCTTGAGCTTACTTGTATTTGATTTGTTCCGCTTGCAACCCATATTCTCCTAACGCGTGCTCACACACAGTGTTTAAATGCCTTCAGAAAGTAACAGGAGTAATCAATCGTAGCAGCAACAATCCTTCTAGCACTGGTGATTATTATTACTTTATTTTTACTTTTTATTATTAACATTGAGTTATTTACTCTACAGCATGGTAATATGTGTCAACATGTAAGATACCCTGAATTGCTTATAAGCAAGTTTTTATTATGTAAATTTAAAATGGAATTGAATGATAAACCAACCAGTACTGTATAACAACATAAAGGCTAAAAAGGAGACATAAAGTAATTCAAAAAGCCGAATTAAGATATAAGCATATGTGTTAAGTAACACAAGACTGAATGGTTTATGGAAAACTGTCAACATGTAGTCAGTATAAGAATTGAATTGACTAAGTTTTAAATTTAAAACTGTTTTCAACAAGTAATTTTGCCTAGTTTTTATTCCTTCTTTATGTTTTCCTCAAATTGATGCAGAAATTCTTATACTTAGGGAGAAATGTACTATAAATTATTGCCCTAAATGTGACAACACATTTGCAAGTTATTAATGTGCTTATTAGAAAAACATTCTGTATTTCCTTTGAAAATCTCATAGTGCTTTTTTCTTGTTAAGAAAATCTTCAACCTTTTGCCTCAAGCGTTGTTTTTTCTGGGTGATATAATCCCAAAGAGCACTGGTGATGAACAATTTTAATAGAGAGAATAAAAATACCTTTTATAAAGGATATACTCTGATAGGAATAATTTCTTTTCTAACAGACAGTATTTTTCTCAGCCTTCTTGGTTTTATCTTCAAGAGCAAGCCTGTAAATCTCACTTTGCCTTTCATCCTCTCCATTTATAGTTGTGTAGGGTGTTTGGTCAATCTAGTCAGAGTGCCCAATAGATTACCAGCTAAAAGCTGCCCAAAGATTAACACACACATGCACACACACACACCAAAACACTGTAAGTTAGAGATGTCTAGAAGATAAGAATTTTGAATCACTTTTTTCCTTTGTTTTATTCTCATTCTTTCGTGTATTGGATTATTAAATTTCTAGGGAAAATAATTTCTGGGGATATGAAGGTGGCTTATTTATAAGTATATCAAAATATAAAACAATTGTGTATATGATTACACACACACACACACACACACAGACACACACTTTACAACATTATATAATCAGGCCAAAGTAAATACTCTTTATGAAGCTGAGGAAGAATGAATAGAGTATAATATATTTGTAGTTTGAAGTATATTTGCATTCATAGACAATATTAAGGACATTTCTTATAAAAAATCAATGAATATTTCCTCATTCAACTTTCACTCTTGTGTTTTCCCCTTGCCAGCTCAATTCAACTTTTACTATAATTCCTAGCTATTTCTATCTTCTATCTATCTATCTGTCTATCTATCTATCTATCTATCTATATCTATCATCTATCTATTATTTTTCCTTTAATAGTACCCTCTGCATCTGATAAAATATTCAAGAGAACTCAAAGTCTTTCAAGAATTCTTATAAAATTAAAGTGGATTTAACAATTTGAAAAATTTAAGAGTAGCTTGAACAAATACCTAAATAAGCATTCAAATAATTTCACATTGTTTACAGAGATATAATCTTCAACCATTATTTCAAAATTTATAAATTTGTTTATACTTCTCCTACATCTGGGACTTTTGTAAAAGCCAGAGTTTTAAAGTTATGGGAGTCAAGCCACTGAACAGCTGTATAAATGAAATAAGTGGCTGAGTGGATATCTTCAAACTGTCTCACTCTTTCAAGTATTATCAGTTACAGTGGTCAGAAGTAGAAGACACTAGCAGGATAAATAATAGTTACATTAAAGAAAATTTTCTGGTTGAACAGGGATCTGCATTTGGCCAGAGATGCTTATCTGATAAAATGGTAATAATATCAAATTTTATGATATTTGAGGGGTTGGGAGGGTGAACCAGACTTTGTGGCTTATGTAATTTAGTCACATAAACCTGATTCAAAATAAGTGCCCAGAGTATCCATGTAATTAAATTATTCCCTACATCTCTTTCTCATTGTGAAATATAAAGATATCATGGATACTCAGAATTTACTGGCCTGGTTAAGTACATAGTAACCAAATTTTAATTTGTTTTTACATATGCTGCTTTGGACAAAGAGAAACTGATAGGTCAAATTATATAACTACCTCTGTTGTATGCCTTGAAAGGATATTAATAATAGATCCTATGTTTAAGGCAGGGGAAAGACAAAGCCTAAGGTAGAAAAATTCTGTGAATGGACTCCCATCGAGCCATTATTTGAATAATCTCAAAGAGAACATTTCCAACTCATGTGGAGACCAGCAGATAAAATATATAGAATTCTGGTTTTTCTGAACTATGACAGGGAGCTTCATAAGGATGGGGTTCAAAGTAAAGGTGATAAAGATAGTCTAAACATGAGTAAAATTTATACATGTAAGAACCTTCCTTAATCCAGTGGAAATAAGTAATGAGGGCTGATTACTTGTGTATTTATAGTTCTGAGTCACGCTGCAGTGGAATTAGTGTGTACATTTGATGATACTCCTGTAATAGGTGACTGATTCTGATATGCTGAAAAACACACTATACAAAGGGTATATTTCAAGTAACATCAAGTGAAAATAGAAATTCCAATCCCCAGGTAGTGATAATGAAAAATTACTCAAGCAACAATTAAACAGGGATTCTCTTGTTTGAAGAACTATCTCAGGCCACATTTAGTTACAGAGGCTGTGGTGGCAAATCAATAGACAGCAATGCCCCATTTATTCTACATTGCTGGGTAATGAGGTATTCCAGCAAAGAGAATGTTCCCAGTGAAGTTTACCCCTTCAAAAAAATTTTTTTTTGAAAGCCACTTTCTAGCCTGTGGTCTACCAGCACTCAAGCCTCTAATACTCGTATTGTCATCTGCAAGTTTGAAAAGTCCATTTCTAACTCCAAAGTAAATGTTTTTTGAAATCTTTTGAAATATTTATATTTACCTTTTTTTCCTAAACAGAACTATGACCTCTAGAGAATAAATAATTCACAAGTATTAAAGTCATAACTGTTTCAATTCCGTGTTTAATCTAGATAATACCCATACACAAAGAAAAAAGTCCCAGTATTTTCTCTTACTGAGAATTTTTTTTTCCCAAGAGGACACTGGAGAATCAGCTGCTTGACCCTAGACTATCTTTGAACTATATCTAAAGACCATTTCTCTATGTGAACCTAGAAATGCAAAGCAGGAGAGTCCTTCTGGCTTTTAGTCTAACCTACTCATTTTAAGATGAGGAAAGTGAACACCAGCATGATGAAAGTCTTACCCACCCATTAAGGGTCAGTGCTCTTACCATATCCTACATTAAGGATTGGAAAACCATAGCTCATGGGTCAGAGTCAATCTTTCTTCTGTTTTTTTTTTTTTTTTTGTAAATAAAGTTTTATTGGAACACAGCCACATCCATTAGTTTATATATTATCAATGGCCATTTTCATGCTACACTATAGAGTTGATTAGTTGCAACTGAGACCAAATACAGATACATCTGGTCCACAAAGCCTAAAACACCTACTATCTGTCCCTTTTGGAGAACATTTGCTGACTCCTGCCTTAAATCAGCCAGTTCACTGTCCAATAATTTTCCCACTCTTTCCTAATACACGGTTTTTGTTTGCTGGATTTGCCTCACACATAGGTACAAATTAACACACACAGACTGAAGTCCTGATAAGGAGATTCATGTGCTAGTTCTTTGTCTAAACATCTGCTTCCATGGGGCAAAAATCTGAAGACCAGACTGCTTTAACCCACACTACTCTTAGAGTACATTACTTTAAAAATGCACTGTGTCACATTGCTCCACTCCGAATTAATGAGGTAGGAAGGATACAGAAAGAATACATCTCCCTTTAATCTTCTTCCTACAGTGCATGTTTAGATCATTTAGTCTACTGGAGGAAGAAAATATATGGGTTAGTTGCTCATAAACCTTGCTACATTATTATTACAATAAGAAATTTGGTAATAATTTTTGATGTGTGTCATATATTTATGAGAGTAAATATAAATTGCACCTGCTTTAGAATTGAAAACTCATATGAATTCACTTATGACTAGGAATTAGAGGATGTCTAACTCAGTAAGTAAGTGTCCCCCCTCCTCATGGCACAGCCATCTATATAGAAGCCTGGGTAATGAGGAAACTCCTGATGAAATTCAAAACACTTCAGACAAGCTTTCTCATGCACAAAATACTGCTTTTAATTGGTTCTTAACTAAATTAATTAAGCTGGTATGACTCACTCTCCAGTCACAACTCAACTTGAAAAACACAAAGGAATATGGCTGGGATAACAAAAGCTAAGAGTCCTGAATTACTCCTGATTTTCATATTAACAAGGGAGTTCAGACTAGAGAGAAAAGGTTAATTTGTTTTTTAATAGGCTTTTGAAAGATGTGATCAGGTCTAGTGTGGTAATTTATGGTTAATCATATGTTTAGAGGCAAAAGGGATTAATCTTTTAATATTAGAGCCAGTTTTGTATAACATAAAACAAAGTTCTCTTCATAGTAACTTTAAAAGTCAGGTCAGACTTCCTTTTTGAGCAAAGGTGCCAAATTGATGTGAAAAGAGAAATTTTGTCTGAGCAACAACATGGTAAGAACAGGACAGAAGCACTCTGAACACAGCTTGTTCATAGTATCTCAGCACTTAAACATTTTGCTGTATCTCATAACTTATGCATTATTTCCACTGACTTATATGTTGGTGATACAACTAAATGCTAACTGCATTCCGGACCTTCACAAGCCAAGTGAGAGAGAAAACAATATCCTTTCAGTCTGTCATTATCACCAAAATTGTAATTCCTCCAGCAGAAGTTTCCTAAACTCAATCTCAGTTACTTTACCACATTGGAATCTTTCAAAAAGCACCTGCAAAAGTCAGATACCAGTGTGGAAAACCAGAATACGACAATTTAAATCCACAAATTTGTCTTTTATGAGTTGATTTGTGTCCCCCCCCCAAAATGATAAAGTCTTAACCTCCACTGCCTCAGAATGTGATATTATTTGGAAATAGGGTCTTTACAGTGGTAAACTTAAAATGAGGTCAATGGGGTGAGCCCTAATCTAATATTGCTGGTATTCTCATAGAAAGGGGAAATTTGGGCACAAACATGCACACAGGAGAGATGATAGGGAGATAATGCAGGAAGCAGACAGCCATGTGACTGGAGGAATGGCATCTATAAGCCAAGGAATGTCAAGAATTACTCCAAACATCAGCATCTAGAAGATGCAAGGAAGGATACTCCCCTAGGGTAGTAGAGGGAAACACGGTCCTGCTGACACCTTCATGTCAGACCTCCAGCCTCCAGGACTGTGAAGTAATACACTTCTGTTGTTTTAAGTCACTCAGTTTTTGATGCTTTGTTACAGCATCCCCAGGAAACTAATACAGGACATTAGGCACGATCTTTTTATTTCATGGCCTAGTGAAATACTTCAGGAGGAGAGTAGGAAAGACAGAATGTTATACTGTGTGAGATACCCACATTTCAGAATCTAAATATCAGCCTTCTGCGGCTAGAGCAGCAGCCCAATTTCAGAGATGTGAGACCACCCATTTGTGCCTCTCCTCCCATCAATCAATCTTGATGAAACCTAACACTTTTGGGGGCATTTTCACCATGGAGACATGCATCTCTTGTGAGTAGAGAGGGTACATGAAAGCTCAGATATAATGCTGTGCTTTTCACCTTGTTGAATGATAGTGTCTAACAGGGTTGATACATACACCAAGGTTGTATAAGAATCTGATCATAAAACCTCCAATTTAAAGACCTTCCAGATTTAAGTTGGGTCTTGGAGAAACAATATTCAGAGAAATTATCTATTGTTAATAGAGACTTTATAGATGTGAAAGGGCCTTTAAACTTATCCTGTCCAAACCCTTGCTAAACACCACAGGCTCTTGATGTAATGAAAATATGACTTCCTTGGGCAACCTCTGCTTTGGCACTTCCCTCTTAGCACTGCTAGGACCACGGGAGTGCACCTGTAAACATAGCTTTTTCCCAGCATCAGAGGCTGGCTGATCTCCTTGGTCTCACCCTGCCGCACATGTGGGCCTGGCTTCATGCCCTGACCTCGTTTAGATTTCACATTCTTGGCTCCATAAATGTATTTTATTTTCTATTCACCTAATTGTGTTCGAGTCTTCAATCAAGATAAAGCGAATTAAATAATAAATCACGACCAAAGCCTTTTCCTTTCGTTGCTGTGTCATCTTTACCATATCACGATCATCCTGAGCATGTACCAGCTTCAAGTTACTCCCACTACCAAAGGATGAAAAACAAATTGTTTCTCCTCAAGTGTCCAATCAACCTGTGATCTACTGCACACTTAATTCCACCTCACTTCTGAGAAAAGTTACTAAAGATCTGTTTTCTTAGTAAAAGCTCAGCTTTGTAGCTTTGTGTTGTGTCCTATTCCTGAAAATTTCCCATCTCCCCTCTTTAGCTCCATATACCAACTAATTAAATGCCAATTCATACCATTGTGATAATAAGGGCAAGAGTACAGATTCTATCCCAGTGGGGCTAACTATTAGCTTTATCTACTTCCAAGGCCAGAGACTACACATATGCTAATGCATTTATACCTAGAACTCAGCTGAGGGTGTGCTATATTTAGTATAATTCTGGTATGTAACTTAAATATTGTAAAAAGGATGTCCTGTGAAAAATTCATTGCTCACTTACTGCAAGGAAGAAGCTTTGAAGAGAAGCACATGAAATAGAGAGGAAGGAGACACTAAGTATCTGAATCCTATCAATGTACCCTGGATGTCAACAGGATGATAAATAAGAATTTTATGACCTCTGCGTATCTATTTTTTTTTCAGAATAGTTAGTTATATTTAGGTATATTTTAAAATGTATGCAAATATTCAAAAGACACCATTGAGAAAATATTGAAATATACAGATACATAATTTCATAATTTTCAAAGTAGTTTAATAAGTTTATCGGTTACTTACATTTAGTCTGAAAGCTGTCAGATTGAAAAATGGTGGCTCCTACAGAGTATTAACAGTTCCAAAGTCACATAGAGCTAGAAACTGGTCAAACCAAATTCAAATACAGGATATCTATTCACTCAACAAACATTAATTTAGTACCAACTTTATGCTAGACCTATACTTTGGGCAAGACCAAGATTTTTCCTGTTATATCAATATGACTTTGAGCCATATTCTCTAAACAGATAAAATAGATAATCATTTTTTTGTTTCAATTTTTAGTTAAATTCTAGTTAGTTAGCATTACGGTAATGTTGGTTTCTGGTGTAGAATTTAGTGGTTTATCACTTACATACAATACCCAGTGCTCATCCCAACTAGTGCTCTCCTTGATGCCCATCACTCATTTATCCCATTCTCCACCTCCCTCCCTCCATCAATCCTCAGTTTGTTCTCTATAATTAAGAAGCTCTTATGGTTTGCCCCCTCTTTTTTCCCCCATCCCCTATGTTCACCTGGTCTGCTCCTTAAATTCCACATATGAGAAAAATCATATGGTATTTGTCTTACTCTGCTTGACTTGTTTAGCTTAGTATAATACACTCTAGTTCCATCCATGTTTTACAACTGGCAAGATTTCATTCTTTTTTGATGGCTGGGTGATGTTCCATTGTATGTGTTTATATACCACAACTTCATTATCCATTCATCAATCAGTGGATGTTTGGGCTCTTTCCATAATTTGGCTACTTTGGTAATACTGCTGTAAGCATCAGGGTGTATGCGCCCCTTTGAATTAAAGAAAAATAATGCTTATTTATTCTTGAGAGAGACAGACAGACAGACAGACATAGAGAGAGAGAGAGAGTGTGTGTGTGTGTGTGTGTGTGTGTGTGTGTGTAGGAGGGACAGAGAGAGGGAGACACAAAGTCTGAATCATGTTCCAGGCCCTGAGCTGTCAGCACAGAGCCCAACATGGGACTTGAACTCATGGACCAAAAGTGACATTATGCCTGAGTCAAAGTCGGACGCTTAACTGACTGAGCCACCCAGGTGCCCCCCTTTTTGCTTTTTAATTAAAATTTTTTTTGCATGTGCCTCTTGAATCAGTTTTTGTATCCTTTGAATAAATAATAGAAAGAAAATATTTTTTTTATATTTATTTATTTATTTATTTATTTATTTATTTATTTATTTATTTATTTTGAGTGAAAGTGAGAGAGAAAGTGGGGGAGGGATAGTGAGAGAAGGAGAGAGAGAATCCCAGGCAGGATCTGTGCTCAGTCTCATGAACCGTGAGATCATGACCTGAGCTGATATCTAAAGTTGGATCCTTAATCCATTTAGCCACCCAGGCACCCCAAGAAAACCATTTTTAAAAGTCATTGTTGAATTATTTCAAAACAGTGTCATAAATATTTGGTTTAAGCACTAGAGTTCTGTGAAGCCCAAAATATACAATCCTATAGCATTAAATGACCATTTCTGAACACTTCTAAACTATTAGTATATTATTTACTTGAGGTGTAAAATTATAGTATCTTCTCTAGATTAACTTTATGTTATCAGTAAACATAAATGATGTCACTCTTAAAATGACTTTAACTTAGGGGGCACCTGGGTGGCTCAGTTTGTTAAGCACCCGGCTTGAATTCAACTCACGTCATGATTTCATGTTTGAGAGATTGAGCCCCCCGTTGGGCTCCATGCTGGGTGTGGAGCCTGTTTAAGATTCTCTCTCTCCTCTTCTGCTCTTTCTCTACTTTGGCATGCTCACGTTCTCTCTCTCTCTCTCTTTCTCTGGAAAAAAAAAACAGACTTAGAAACTGTATCTGTACTTTTCTAGTAGCACTATAGAACCGTACTCAGAATTGTAACCCAGCTCATAATTAGAATTTGTAACCCAAAATAAAGTATCCTGTTTTGTTTTGTGTAGCTAATATTAATAACTGACAGAAGAGATATCATATCAATAACTTTCTTGTCATCTTTGTTAAAAAGAATTGCTTATTTTCTATGATCCAAATAGAAGGCATGGATGCATAATCTCTTAAAATAAAGCACTTTGCTGGTTAAAATCTACTGAACATACTGGGGCATTCAAAATGGCTTTGTAAGTTGCCTTAATGAGGGAATTGAAGAGAAAAAAATCAACTTCAGGTAATTTAGAATTGTGTTACAAACAAGCCAGCTTTCCTTCTTACTCAGTGCTCAATGCTCTCCTTTTCTATCTTTCACAAGTTATCCATCCCACAGACATTCAACCCCCCCTTTGTTTAACTTATGTAAATTGGTATAGAACATGAAATAAGTTTCAGGCATGCAACGTTGTAACTTGATATTTGTATACATTACAAGAGGTCACTGTCATAAGTCTAGTTACTTCTAGACCATAAAATGGAACTCCTTTGCCCATTTTCTCACACCCCAATTCTCTTCCCCTGTGGTAACTACCAATCCTTTTTCTGTATCTATGAGTTTGTTTTTGATTTTTTTTGTTTATTCATTTTTTTGTTAGATTATACACGTAAGTGAAATAATACATTATTTGTCTTTCTTCACCTGACTTATTTCACTTAGCATGATACCCTTAAGGTCCATCCATGTGGTCATAAATGGCAAGATCTCATTTTCTTTTTTTATAGCAAAGTGTGGTACTTCCTTTCGTATGTATATATTGTTATGTAACACCCTTCTTTATCTTCTGAACTTATTGTTCAACCTTGTCTTAGCTTTTGGTGATTCTTGAACCTTTGTGATCTTCAAAGTAGCCTGATCTATTCTTATTAGGTCCCAAGTTTTGAGAGTATGCCAAGTACTCTCAGTGTTCCAAAGGGAAGGGGCTCAGACTGTTCTCAGTTTCAGGCTAATTGTAAGCAGAGTCCTAGGCAACAGTTTTAAGGTCTGCAATTGTAAACCCTGCTAACTTCCAGACCGGGAGATCTGGAAGTGTCCCCTGGGTGACAGTTGTGAAAATTATGGCTTTTGTTGTATGTATAAGCCCCTTTCCGGGAGGTATCAGCAAGCTGAGGAGAAGCTAAGGGAAGGCAGTAATATGGTCTAGGGGTTGCCTCTCTAGCCTCTTGATGTGTGGTGAACATGTGGCATGTCCCTCAATCTGAAACTCCAGAATAAGAAAATAGACCTTTTTTCACATGAAGACTGGGGGTATGTTTCTGTCTGATGTTTGTACAGTGCCCTACGGAGTGGTAACCTGCAAAGGACAGTCTCTGTGATTGTTGTAGACCCTTGAAGCCTAGAAACACAATCCTGTCTGGCCACCATAGCCCTGTGTGGCTGCAGGTGCCTGCTGGCTGGAAGGCAGGGGTGGGCTAGGCTGAAGCTGTGGTGCTTGGGGTTGGTTTCCTACAAGAGCTGATTGTCTAGAGGGGTGGTGCAAAAAATGGCATCTTCCAGCATTGACACCAACAAGGCAGATGGAAAATGCAAAAATGGTGTGCATCACTGCCTCCAGCTCTGGAGAGAATCCCAATAGATTTCTACGTCTCTGGCAGATATATTAAGATTAACAAGGAAGTGTCCTTTGCGTATGCTTTAGGCACCTTTCAAGCTGTTGCTTTTGCACTGGGTCCCAGGGTAAGTGGGTCTTTGTGTGGGTCCTTTAGGAACAAATTTTCCGTTCTTTATGCCTTATGGTTACCCTGGAAGTAAGACCCATAGGTTTTTAAGGCCAGACACTTTGAAGGTTCGTTTCTCTGCATTTCCCAAAGGTTGGGGTGCCTGATGTGGGGTACAAATGCTTTGCTTCTCAGGGACCAGCTCCATAGTGTGAGATCCCTCCCAACTGTGGGTTGCAGAGCCTGGGGTGAGATTTCTTGCAAGACCATGTCTCTGCTCTTCCTACCTGTCTCAATGTGATCCTTTCATCCTTTGTTGTGGAGGTGCTGTTCAGCTAGCTTTCATATTCTTTTCAGTGAGCATCGTTCCTTATGTGGCTGTAGATTTGTGTTCACCAGAGGTGAGTCCAGGATATTTCTTTGCCATCATCTTCACTAAATCTCTCCAAAAGATTTAATAATCTGTCATTTGAAAGAATCCATGGATATTTATTTTTATTAATTTATACATTCATCCCCCATCTCCAGTTTACTCACTAAGCTGTTGGCTTTTAAATTCTGTAGTATACAAGCTCCATAAATCCAGAGTTTGTGAGAGCTTTCAGTACCATTTGCAGTCTAGGGATATGGATTTGAAATTTGCCATTTCCTGGGCCTCCAGATAGTAACATGATGGGTAAAGCCAGCTGATTGCTCAGGCCAGGCCTTACTGGGAAGTTACCCTCACAGATTCACCATGACCCAGCTTTGCTATTTCAGATGCTCACTTTTGTTGGTATATCCAAGTGTGACCAGTCTCTGATTATCAGTTATCATACTTAAAAGAGGTTGATTTATAAGCCAGAATGCTAATAATTTACAACTAAGTAGGAGAACTTGGCATCTGCTTACTATAGTCCCTCCCATGTAAAAAGGTTTATTCAGATAAATGAAAATCAAGAGGTTACCTATTACTATGTTATAAAAAAGAAATACAATATTTTAAATGGATTTCTTTATCCTAACTGAAAACTGTTTTTATTTTAAAGGGAAGGGATCCAATCCATCCACCTTCCTCAAAAGAAAAAAAAAAAAAAAAAAAAAAAAAAAAAAAAACCACACAAAAAACTAACAAAGCTCTAACTCTACACTTCAATACCTCAACCTTTTGTTGCATTTAACATTACGTCCCTCCATTTTCTTTCAAAAATACATGGAACATTTATTTATTTTTGTCATCTTAGATTTTTTAAGTTATGATAAGAAAACTCAATAATCTTATTAAGAAGTTTTGTCAAAATTATAGCATGAATTACTTTTTTGGTTTCTCAAACACCTGATTCTAAATAGTGTTTCATTTGCTTATTCACAATTTTATGTTCATTTATTCAAAAATAGCATAATGAGTCTTACTTGTTTCAATGAAAGAGAATATATCTGTCTTCTCTCTGAACTTTCATTCAATTACTTCCTTCGGTAATTTCCTTGAATAATTTTAGAACTACTTTTGTAATTCAAGTTTGGGCTAAAATTTTATAGGCTATTCTTGTTGATTGCAATATTCTAAGGAATACCTAGGTTGATGGTAGGTCTTTTTCTGAAGTTTTGCTTCATGGAGGATGTGTCTGGAAATCTGAGCTCTCAGTTGCCTGTCATTAACAGCAGGAAAAATATAAAAAGAATGTTTCAATAAGCCCTCAGAGACTATTCTAATATGGAATGTGGATTTGTCTACTAGCTCTATTCCTAGAGTTAAGCCAAAGGGGTCAATAATATGGGGTTAATCAGATTTGAAGCATGAGCTAAATATTCTAAAATATGTCAGCATACATCACCATAAAAATCACAGAGAATGTAAGTTTTTCTCAAGGTTATAGAACCTGATTATTCTCCTAATCTTCTTACCCTTTTAGTTCTTATAATTGTGATTAGTTTTCAGTACTATATTTATGTTTTAATATAATTTATTTTTAAGGAAAATGGAACATATCAAGCTTTATCTCTGAAAGTCATATTGATTCTTCATAAATATAGATAGATCCCCAAAAAGGGCATATTCAGCCTTTTTCCACCACTGTTTCAAGCAAGATTGTTAAAAAGTCAAGTAGGAATTCTCTATCTTGACCTTTATAGGGTTGCAAGCAGTTTTTCTCTCTCTCTCTTCTGAAGTGTTAGAGTATGATTGCTTACTCTTCTCAGACTGAGAGTTGAGTCACTGTATTTTCCAAGCCAGGGGAAAGAATCAGACATACTCTGAAGAGAGAATTAAGGTTGGCTCAAATATCAGATAAGCACCTATAAAGTATAGTCTATCACTCTACACAATATGAGATCTAGATTTATGATAGTCCACCAGCTTTATAGATCTGACATTGTAGTTGGCTTCAAACTATGGATTTCTAAGGAGGTTATTATTAATAATGAGATTATGAGGGCTATAACAACATATAATTAATCTGATAATATTGAGATTATACTTTCTAAAAACAACTAATATATAAAACAATTTTATTACACAGTGGGTGCAAGACATAATATATAGGTATGTTTTGTCTTTTTAAATGAAACCTAGTACACAAGTGCGTCCACTTATTAATGAAGATAAATAAAGTAATAATCAGCACTACCAAAACATTCCTGGCTAACCTGTATTAATAACCTTAGATGCATTAAAATATGATTCAATTTAGAAAATTTTATTCATGTATTTATTTTTTAGAAATATATCTATTCATAAATTTAATTTACAAATAAATATGAATGGAATGTCTGTGACATTCCTGGTCTATTTCTCCTTTGCAACTATATAAACCTCTGATTCTTATAAAACAATTAATAATTTATTTTGTTTTTTTTATGTCTTTTGGGGGCATACATTGGTACTTATAAGTATCAAGAAGCTTACAAATAATAAATATTGAAAAAAGAGAAATAATCATTTAGACTTGCAAAATTCTTATGAAATATTTTTGCCCCAATTTCTACTAATCTGAAAGTTCATATGTCTGGTAGAGAAAACCACATACTGAACCTAACTCAGAAAATGTACCAGAAGTATGATTGAATTTCATTTGTTCTCATGATGTATGCCCTAGAAAAATTAGCAGGAGACTTGAAGGAATTCTCTCTTTTAAGCAATCTCTGACTTGTGTTAGCAATTGGTGCCAGAACACCCCTCTGTGTGTTCCCCCAAGAATAAATGATGACAGACTACTTGGATGTTTGAAGAAAGAACTTGATCTCAGCATTAAGAAAGGTAAGTTCAGAGAGTAAATTTTATTTTGTTTAGCATTGCCTCCAGATGGATAATAGATAAGATGGCCACTTCCATCTCCTGGTCTTTGAAACTTTTTTCTAATTGGTTTTGAAGGCAAGTCCAAGCCTTCAAAACCATAGTATTCATGCATTTATTCTGAACATTCATGGGATGTCTATTATGTGCTCAATAGTGGCCTAAGCACCAAGGGTAAAATAACAGGTAAGAACAGCCATGCTTAAAATATAATAATCTAAGCTTCTTAAAAACATCACACCTATGAATCAATTTTAGTATTTTTAGGAAATTACTTAACTGCTAGTCTTTCTAATTTCAAATTTTAGAAAGGCCCTGATTCAGGATTTGTAAAGTCTGAAACCTATGAATAAAAAATAAATACTAAATGTTCCATATCTTTAGATAAAATTACACACACACACACACACACACACACACACACCACATACACACTGTATTTTTTAAACAGTGCTGGGGGAAAACAGCATTATGGAACTTTAAGATGGATTTTTTGAGTGTCTATAAAATGTAAGAAAATGTAACCCTGTGTCTAATTGCAACAAAGAATTTATAAAATCAAAGAATTCTACGTTCAAATATTGCCATTTAATTTACTAGATCATGAGTTTATTCCATTTAGTATAGAATCCAGGTAGAGGTTGTATGAAGGGGTAAATAAACAGTAGTTTAACAGTTACTCTTTCAGAAAATAATTATTCTCTTATCCAATAGACTCAACAAAAAGGCAGAATTATTATTTTTTTAAGGAGGTACCTTATAAAACTATGTGAAAGTGAAGCTGATGTAATTTGTGAACATAAACACATTAAAGAGCTATGGGGCCAGTATAATGCGGGTACATAGGAAGCATGAACCCATGTTTGTGTTCAACGAAGGAAGCTTTCACTCCAGACTCAGTATGAAAAAAACTACTCTTTGTGTAGAAAGCTGGCAGGAGAGAATACCTCCCTTTACAGTAGCAAAAGAAGACTATAGAGGCAATGAGTAAGAGAGGCATAGAGAGCAGAGCGGAAGGAAGAGGAGATAGAAATACAAGCTCTTCTTCAGTAGAAGTAACTGGTGGGACATGTTTTGCTGGGCATATTAGAGGGACGAAAAATGTTAGCATAGAGTTAATACTGGTCGGTGCCTAATATGAATGTTGAACAATTGAATAAACACAGGCTGAAGATTTTCTATAAATAGTGTAGGAAAATTGGTGCAGATTATCCTGGGAGAAGAAAGGCAAAGAGACGCTACAAAAGCATAGCAACAGAACTTGGGTAACTGAGGACTCAGAAAAAAAGTTCCAGACCCACCAAGCATATGAATGGCTTCCTCTAGTTTCTTAAAGGAGAGAGTTAAAATTAACTTCAATATTTTCACATTTGTTATTTATTTTCTGAATACAAAGAGATATATGTTGCTTAAGATCTATTAAGCTGTATAGCATTCTGACTTTATAGGGAAGTTCAAACATTTTCAAAATTACTTTTATTTTATTCACAAACACCTCTCTTAAATAATTCTGGATCATTTTTGCAGTCATCCTATGTTGTGGAAAACAAAACAATTATCAGGTAAATACATGTATATGCATTATGTGTATGTAGGTAGTAATAAACAAAGCTTGGAAGCAAGATTGAATGACTATCTACAAGAAAAGGTGAAATAAATGAGGGTATATCCATTGTACAACGATTACATGCCCATTAAAAGATACAATTGAAGTAACAGTAGTCTGTAAGAGTTAATTAGAGGGGTGTCTGAGTGTCCAGCTTAGGCTCCAGTCATGATCTCACAGCTTGTGATTTCGAGCCCCACGTCAGGCTCTGTGCCGACAGCTCAGAGCCTGGAGCCTGCTTCGGATTCTGTTACTCCCTCTTTCTGCCCCCTCCTTCAATCATGTTCTGTCTCCCTCTCTCTCTCTAAAAAGATAAATATTTAAAAAATAAAAAAGAAGAGTTAATAAGAAAGTAGTCACAGATGAAAAAGCAAGGTACAGAGAGTGAAATATATGGATTTGTGTGCATATGGACCCGATGCACAATGGACCTGAAAACCTTTATATGTGTATGTCTGCACACATTTATGAAATATCCCTGTTACGTAAGATTACGTAAGCATAAAAATAATAGAGAAGGGTCCATACTATGGGGTAACAAGTTCCTGAGAGGCAGGGGTGCAGAATGGTGCTGTTTTGAAAATAAGAGAAAAAAAGAGCAAAAAAAAGCAAAGCCAGAAAAAGAAGAAAAGTTGTTCTTTAAAAAAAACCATGGATATTGCAACATTGTTTATGTATTTATGCATCATTATATGTATGTGTCTATGTACATGAAGAACTTTAATTAAAGTTTCAAAATTTTTAAAAATGATGATTCTGTTTCAGAGTGGTAAATATATTAAGTGGCACCCTATATAGATTTGTGGGTTTTTTTGTTTGTTTGTTTGTTTTTGTTTTTTTTTAGTTGTGGAAGTTTGAGCCTCATTCCAAAAAGAATGATTATTTAATTACTTCTGTTTACTTATGATGCTGAGAGTCAAATCCAAAATGTTAAATGTAATTTGGGATCATTTCCTAAAATAAATTTTCTGGATAGTAGTATGATACAGAAAAACAATAATATTTTCAGAAAAATATTTGTGTATAAATTCTCCTAACATTTTCTATATCTAGTTGTGATAGTTTTGAAGCATAACTTTAAAACTATGTCCAAATATTAAATACATCAGATGTTATCAGTATTACTATTTAACATCTGGCTGCATTTGCTAACTTAATTTTTTTTTTATCTTATTTATTTTGAGAGAGAGAGAGATTGAGAGAGAGAGAGAGAGAGAGAGAGAGAGAGAGCATACACACAGGCAGGGGAGGAACAGAGAGAGGGAAAGAGAGAGAATCCCAAGCAGGCTCTGTACTGTGACTGCAAAGCCCGATGAGGGACTTGAACTCACCAACCGGGAGATCAAAACCTGAGCTGTCACCAAGAGTTGGAGGCTTAACTGACTGAGCCCTGCATTTGGTACTTTTAAAATAAATTTGTTATGCAAAATTAGTAAGAAAGTAATAAAAGTAATTATTTACTTTTCTGGTTAAAGTTTTGGTTAAGTAAAGTGAAGATTTACTATTTCATGCACAATTCAGGGAAATGTCTTTTTCATGTTGAATTGTTAAATAGGAATGAAGTTATATTTTCTTTTGGAAGTCCTTTGATATTTTGCTTTAATAGGATAAAGTAGATGACATATTTGCAATTACCACATTACTTTATATAAAGATATTTTAAAATCTTGAAAAATTTAATTCCTGAACAATTAAATATTCTCCAGTGATATCTTGAATTATTTGCACACTTTGTTTTTCACTTTGTGAAAGATATATTTTGGTTGAGCCCTAGAGATTCAAAATTTTAAATGTCCAAATTAATTAGTTCGAGTGTGTTTGCAAACTTAAGTTACTGTAAGAGTAAATATTGTAGCTTTCTTTACACCTAATATATTCTAGGTCCTAAAAAAAATAGGACCAACAACAAAATGTAAACTTGAAATATAAGCAAGTATACTGGCCAGAATCCTGAAAAGGAAATAAGAAAACTGAATTGTCAATGGTATATTACATTTCAAATGACCTGGATACAGTTTTTGTAAATAGTCCCATTCCCTGGTTCTTAAAGAACTTACTACTAGCTAATATTTACTGAGTGCTTTGTTGAAGAACTTACTACTAGCTAATGTTTATTGAGTGCTTTGTACTCAAGTCACTTAAAACAGTTCTGTGAAATAGAAACTATTATCATAATGATTTTATAGATGAGGAAAACAAAGCCCTAAAAGATTAAGTACATTGTTAGTAAACTCAATTGGTATAGAGGTTTAGTTGTGCTAGATGAAACCTTCTAGAGATGTGTTCTACAACATAGTGGCTATAATTAATGATACAATATTATGCATTTCAAAATTTGTTTAGAGGGTAGATTTCATGTTGTGTTTCTGCCACAAAAACAAAGTAAGCCAACAAAAACAAAGGGATGTAAGGAGACTCTGGAAGGTGTCACAGGTATGCCTATAACCTTGGTTACAGTGATGGTATCAAAGGTGTTTGCTTATGTTCAAACTCATCAAATTGTATACAATACAGTATGTGAAGTTCTTTGTAATTTAATTACACCTTAATAAAATTGTTAAAAGAAGAAGAGAAACTTTTTTAGGTCACATAGCTAGGATATGTAGAGCTGAATTCAAATCCAGACAGTTTGTGCTCTTAACTATTACACCAGGTTTTCTCAATCTCAGTACTACTGACATTTTGATTCAAATGATTTTTTTTTGTGTTGTTGTTGTAGGGGAGGTTGTTGGACGTCCAGCAGCATTCTTGTCCCACACTCACTAGATGCCACCCCATAAAAATCATGACAACCAACAACATCTCTAGATAATGCCAAATGTCCCCAGGGGACATTCTCCCCCAGTTGAAAAGCACTGGACTAAACTAATCAGAATATTAAGAACCATGACCTAATGGAGGTAGAAAAAAAATTCAAATCAGTGTTCTAGTTAAAAGAGAGGAAAATATATACATATTAGGCAAGTAACTTAGAGTATCCACTAGCTATATAGCAATTATTTTTTGGCCTTTGTCTCTGCTAGAATGGACATTTTTTTTAGATTTTGTTTTGCTTCTTGCTTTTCTTATTTCTACTACCTGGGATATACTAGATTCTTAATATACTGTTATTGAGTAGATATATAAATTATCCATTGAGGAAGGGATTTCTTTAGCGCTCTTTTTATTTTACCCAACAATCATTCTATAATTCTATCATCCTATTCTGTAACATTCTATTGTCAAATATCCTCTAGGGAAAAAATTCCTTAGATTGAGATCCTTTGCACTGAATAGTGATTCTCACGTGGTAACTAATACATACATTTTCATAGACTTGATTATTTAAAAATTATATTATACCAGTTATTTTCAATCTTGAGCAAGAGTAAAGGATCAAGATAAGAAATATGTTAATGGAACTGCTATCTCCTTGTTTTCCATAGCACTTTTGTATCCTCATAGCTCATCATACCCATTCTCAAATTCTGGGACCCAGATACCCTAAGCTACTTGTTCTCTGAATGCAAATCCTTGTTATATGTTATCTCTTTTGTCGAGAAGGTTCCTCTTCCCACCTTTATCTAGCTAATACCTATTGCTCCTTAAGACTCTTCTCTCAGAACTGACATCCTAATAATCCAAGGTTTCAGTGTAGTTTCTCATATGTTCCTATATATCTTACCTATACCTCTAGTATAGCATGTATCACAAAGTGCATTTGTGTCAATTGTTGTTGTTTTCTTTTTCCTGTCAAACTGTTAAGCTTATTAAGATTAAAGTATATCACTATTTATACTCCCACTGCCTAGGACATAGTAGATCTCTGCTTATTGAATACATGAAGATTAGAATAGAATAATTGACAATCAGTGAAGGCCAATTATTGAGTGGTTTACTCCCTCAAGAAAAGTTTTTTGAAATATAATTTAGGTTGGCAACTATCCCACGACTTTTCAGGATATACATTCTTGTTGACTATATGACAACTGAGAACTCCGAAAACAAACAAACAAACAAACAAACAAACAAACAAAAGTTAACACACCTATAAATAGTACATAGCATAAGAGAAGTTTTGAGTGTCAAGTCCTAACTTTGGCACTTGTAATTCCTGTGTGACCTCTACCTGTATCATCTAAAATCTTTTAATATGATTTTCTTCATATATCTCCACCAATGGGAATACCTTAGGAATTCAGTGAGATAATGTGCACAAATAGCTATATGCAGTCCCTAGTCTATGGGCAGGAAGACCACATTATTTTTTGTGCAAGTCATGATACATTTGAAAGTGAAAGAGGCTGGGACAAAAAGAAGAAACCTGTACTGTCTAGCACCCACCCAAAGCACAAGATATCAATAAAAAGTAGGTAAGATTCTTTGTGGCCTACTCCTAGAGAAGTGGCAATGTGCAATGTACAGCTTTGTGGTTATAACATGTAACGATACCATTAAAAACAAGCATATTTTCTGGCTCCTTATCCCGTGTCCTTCCCATGTCATAATTTTTAACTTTTACAGCACGAAATTTACCCAAAATAAAAATGAGTTCTCAATTCCACTTTCTGTCATTTTGAAGATTGTTATATTTTCTGATAATGTGATCTGGCCTTCTTGAACATTTAAACAGATATACAGGGTGGCTCCACAGGTGTGTAGAACACTGTATACCCCTGGAGATTTCATTAAGAAGAACATACCTCTGCTTGAATAATATGCGTTATGTTGAAAAGGATGCTATATGGCATGCCTATAAAAGCTCAGATTTTCATGGGCAGATGGCACTTTGATTGAAACATAATATATATTAAACGTGAAGATAATTGCTTGATTATATACTGCATTAAGTGGACGCCTTGGTATGCACTGTACTATTTAAGCAGTAAATACTCTCTGGAAAATTTATACCTATGATTAAAAATGACATCAACCAGAAGCTAAGAGGTCAGCCAGGATTATCACAATCTATATTTAAAATAGAAACTTTTCCATAGCAGAAGAACGTGACCAATTTTTTAAAATATTATTCTTCAAAAGTACACTATGATACTTCTTTTAATGTTTGTAACTTGATGTAACCATTGCAACACCCTTTTATCTATGTGTAAGACGTGTATCTGTGGATCCATCTATGTAAGTGTTTAGGCATTTCTGACTAAAGGGAGCTAGACTCTAACTCTCATGGACCCAGTGTGGATAATAAACTTTTTTATCTGCATTTGATGTAAATTCACCTTCACAAGTCAAGGCTATAGACACAGAGTTAGTGTACATGATGTACAATCATGGAGCTTTCACTGAGAATGTTTCTCTTCAGTCCAATTTGTGTTTCTGTGAATATATTTATGAATGTTTCTATGAATGCATTTGTTATCTTTGGCTAAATTATTTTATGACTTAGATTTTAAAAGAAAATTTACAAATATCTCTAAGCACATGTAGAGGAAAACTCTTCTAAAGGATATAAACTCTTGATTGGTTCTCCTTACAAATTAAGACTGCCTTCACAACTCTGTTACCTGGAGGCTATGGATAATAGTTGAGGGAAGGTTATTGGTATTTAAGAACATTTGAAGGTATTAGATGGTACCCTTGTAGTTGTGTTCTGATCCTGTGCATTTAAAGATGGTGACACCCATCACAACTCAGGGTATCTCCTGTTCCCTTGGGTACTGACCATCAAAATCTCCTTTTATTGGCCTGGCCAAGGTGTGAATAGACACTGATACTTGTCCCTCCCTCCCTCCCTACAATGTGTCAGACAAGGTTTAAGTAGAGTTACTCCAAATATGGATATTTTCTTCTAAGAGGATGAGTTGAAAAAGGGAGAAAGAGGAATAAAAATGAGAAACTATACACAATCTGGAAGTATTTAATCTATTCAAAGCTAACTACCTGGTGAACAATTTGATTTTTAGTGCAAAAGGCACATGCTAATGTTTCAATTTCAGTGTGAGACTAACTCAGCAACTCAACCTAGATCCCACTTCTTTCTTTAGACACCCATGTCCCAAATCTCTTTTATTCACCACAAGTGAAACTGATAGGTAAAAGGTGGCTGCAATGAATGAATGAGTTTCTTGCATATCATAAGTAAAATTAACATATACCTTATTATTTGAATAGAAAGTAGATCAGAGTTGACATGTAACTCTAAAATATAATATATAATTAGATTATAAACCTCTTTTCTTATGAAGGAAAAGCTTAGTTTCTACATATAGTAAAATCTCAATAGTTGGTATATGGATACCATGTTGTTAAAATCACCTGTGACAGAATAACAACAAGGAAAGGATGGCATTAGATGGACAGCAATAAAAGTAATTAAACTAAATAACATAATGAAATATCACGTTAATGATGAAATGAATAAAAGTAAATATAATTTATTATTTGCATTTTTAATAAATGATATTGAAGCTTCATCGTTTTCCTGTCACTTACAAATAATAAATTTAATTCATATAGTGGTTTCCCCCTTAGCCATGAGGGATATGTTCCGGATCCTCCATGGGATGCCTGAAATTGTGGATAGTACCAAATGTAAATATATATTACCATGTATATATATATATATATATATATATATATATATGGTAAATTTTAATTAACATTATGCATGTATTTTTTCAAGTAAAGGAAAATAAAAGAATCTCTCCTAAAATTTATTGTAAAATAAAATCACTTAGGATATCTGTTATTTTGGTTGCAATCTATTGATGTTTTCTCTGGGTACACTTCTCAGGGTTGAGGAGTAAAAACCAAAAAGAACAGAATTGGAGAAAATAATCCCGAAACTATTATATTCCATAATATATTGCAAGTGTCAATATAAGTTCTTTCCTCTGGTCCTTGTAACTAGTCTATAATATAGACTATATATATTATATATACTATATATAGATAAATATACTATATATATATATATATATAGTATATTTATCTATATACTATTATTATTTTTCCCATTTACCAATAAGAAAGCCAAGGTCCAGATAGATTAAATGATTACTCAAGGTCACAGAGTGAAGAAGTGGCTGAGATTAGAAACATGGATGGTCAAAGTTGACATAGAACTCTAAAAATATAACTCTGACTCTGCTTCCAGAGTCTGTTTTTTAACCACACTGCTACTTTGATTGTAACTAGAGTATCCTATAATTGTTTGTACTATCCTTCTAAGTTAATACCACTCTTCTGCATCCATTTTTTGTTCCAGTGGAAACTATCAATAAGAAGACTTCTTTTCTACCATGCATGTATGGGCAGGCCTAAGTAAAGCTTTCCATAGGTAACTCTCTCTAAAACTGAAATCCTTGAAAGACGTGGAATGTCTATCCTCTTTATTGAAGAAAGTGTAATCTGTGACTTTATGCAAGGCTCTTTGAAGCAAACAAGATCGTTGACACCATGCACTCAATCAATGATAGGAGTTAAATAATATTCTTCCATGCTATATTCATGTAAAGCTGAGCTGCTTAAAAGATTTTTAAAATATTTTGATATTTATATTTAATATTAATATTTATATTTAAATATGTAGTTAAAATATATTTTTAAAAGTAGATGGGGAGAGTCAATTATGCTAAGTATCCTTCATCTCTTTCTTTTTTGACAATTGAAATAAATTAAACTCAAACCAGTAAGTCTAAAACAAATTTCATCCTATTTAAGAGACTCTAGTCACACCTAGTTAAAACCATTTTGAAGTGAACTGATAGTTGGCTTTTTAATTTTTTTTTATGTTTTTTATTTATTTTTGAGACAGAGAGACAGAACATGAACAGGGCAGGGGCAGAAAGAGAGGGAGACACAGAATCTGAAGCAGGCTCCAGGCTCAGAGCTGTTAGCACAGAGCTCGATGTGGGGCTCGAACCCACAGACTGTGAGATCATGACCTGAGCTAAAGTCGGATGCCTAACTGACTGAACCACCCAGGTGCCCTAGTTGACTTTTTTTCTAATGAAGTATTTTTTAATTGAAATACGGTTACACAATATTACAGTAGTTTCAGGTGTACAACATAGTGACTCAACAAATCTATATGTTATGCTATTCTCACAAGTATAGCTGCAATCTGTGACCATACAATACTATTACAGTACCATCGACTATATTCCCTATGATGTAACTTTTCTCCTCATAACTTATTCATTTCATAACTGGAAGCTTGTACCTTCCACCCTCCTTCTTCCATTTTTCCCAACCTCCCAACTTCCTCACATCTGGCATCCATGAGTTTGTTCTCTGTATTTGCAGGCGTGTTTCTACTTTTCTTGGTTGGTTGTTTTGTTTTTTAGATTCCACATATGAGTGAAATCATGGTACTTATCTTTCTCTGTCTGATTCACTTCACTTAGCATAATAACATCTAGGTCCATCCATGTAGCTGCAAATGGCAAGATTTTATTATTTTTTATGGCTGAGTAATAATGCCACATCTTCCTTATTCATCTATGGCTGAATACTTAGGTTGCTTCCATATATTGGCTATTGTAAATAATGCTGCAATAAACATAGGGGTGCATATAACTTTTCAAATTAGTGTTTTTGTTTTGAGTAAGATAGTTGGCCATTGAATGAGGAAAAAAAAATCTGGAAAATACAGAATTTTTAAAACAACCCAATTCATCACCAAAATCAAAACATATAACAAAAGATTATCTCTATATGTGGGAGCTTTACTGATGGAAAGCAATCTCTTCAGCTCTTCAATAAAGAGATAGTGGTAGAGATGGAGAAATAGAAAAAGGAATGTGTATCATTTTTTACAACTGTTCATCAAAACAGGATTTAATGAAGGATCTTTGCTCTGTTTCGATTTTACCTATCAGTGTAGCGTATATAATTTATTGTGCCATAAAGTTGAAGACAAAAACTATGGTTTAATATTCGGAAATAGTCTTTGTTTCTTAATGTTAGAGACTAAGAGCACAAGTCAGGGAGAGACAGAGGGAGAGAGAGAATCTTACGCAGACTCCATGCTCAGCACAGAGCCCAACGCGGGGTTCCATCCCCCATTTCTGGGATCATGACCTGAACTGAAATCGAGTCAGATGCTCAACCAACTTAGCCACCCAGGTGCACCTGGAAAATAGTCTTTTTTGTACAAATAAAAATATCTTTACAATATTCTGTAATCAGCTCAGCTCTCTATAAATTAAAATATTCTGATTTGTCTCACACCATCAGTCCTCACATATTGCTAAAATTAGGCAAAAGAATTTCAGTCTATTAAAATCCTTTAAAAACTTTTAGTGAATGTCTCCACATAAACAAGTACTTCATATTCTAACACCCTATTGAATATCTAAATTACATGTGCAAGAAAAAGATGTAAAAGCACTTGCCTTGTCTACAAAACATTCGTGAATTCTTTTAAGCCTATGAGTTAACTAACTTCAAATTTTATTTCAAAAACTTTTAAAGTCATAGAGCCAAAATAGGTATTTTGCCTGTACTACACTGTTATTCAGGCAGCACTAAATCAGAGTTTCTATCTTGACATGATATTCAAAGTTTATTTTTGAAATAGAATAAATGTCTCTTAAAATATGGCTTATTCTTTTATATAATCATATATCACGAAAAGCAAATCCTGTAGGCCAGAACAAAATAGATTAATAAAAAAAACTGGTTATGGCATGGTGAGCTAAAATAGCATCTTAAGACAAATATTAGTGTTGTTCATCATTATTAGAGAAAGATCATCTTCATAAATTATTTCTCATAAATGTCTGATGCTTTCTCATTTTAAAGGGAAGTCTGAGAAAAAGATGTTTCCTTCTCATTTTACAAGGGAAATTAATTTATATACTATCTATCTCTCTAAATTTAACACTGCTATGTTGTAATCTGAAAATTTCCTTCCCTGTGTCTCAGAATTCATGCATATTAATTTGTTTTTTTTTCCTGTGCTCATGAATAGTATAAATAATATTCCCCTTTATCTTCCAATATTTAAGAAAATCCTACGCTCAAGCCAATATATTAAATATTATGTAAACTTAAAAAAATACATACTAATGATTTTCTAAAGCCATGCTTCTAATGTTTTCTAAAAGTAGTGATTTAAAAACAAAAACAAGCAAAGCAGACACTTAAAACACCTGTTTTTGAAATGGAAGTCTCATTATCCATGTAGATATAATCCACGTAAGATCACTGATTCATGTGAGCAAAAATGCCTTCATTTAGCCATCACCTCCTATGTTGCATTAGAGCTATGAGGCTCTTTAGTTTACAATCTTCTGGGTTCCCTACATATCTACAGTGCCTTTTAAGAGTTTCAAGGAGAGAATTCTGCTAAGTCAGTGTTCACTGAACCAATAGAAAAGGTAGTGATTTAAATAGGTAATATGTATTTCCATTGAAAAGATTCTTAGGCATGCCCCAGCTAATGCAAAATGCTGATGAGTTTCCAATCATGTGGAATTAATTTCTGGAAGGAGGCCAGGGAGTGACATCAGGTTTCATGAGGAAATCAGCTAAAAAAATGAAAGACCACACTTGAAAACTTTTCCTCAATTTAGCACTGCAATGGCTTTTGATGATCACTTAGAGCTCTGCTCATGCAAGGAAAGTAATACATCCAGAAACTAAGTTATTAATACCATGAATGAGATAAATCATTCAAAGATAAACAATGTATAATGTCATTGTGCCTTCCCGTGTTGTTTTCTTCACCATGGAAAAAAACCAATGGTAATTTAATTATTAGCTTATTGATAATTTTAAGATATTGAAAACTCCCATTTAAAAAAGGATTTTTTCTGGTATATAAATATTCTGTATCTTCCTTAAAATTACCATTCATTTTAGGTAAGGGATAATGATGCTCATACATGTCCCCAAAGGAACATAGAAGTGGATACTTCAGAAATTAGAGTTATAATGTTTCATCATTTCAGAAATTTAATATAATATAGTTTCTGAATTTTATATATAACCATTTATTGTTAGAAGACATTACTCAAAGAATATTAGTTTTCTTATGATGTAATTTGTTGGTACTTATTTTTTTGCTGCTATATGTAATGGAAAAGAAATTAATTTCCTTATAAATAAAAGGGGACCTTTATAATTCAAAGGGATTTTGAGTCGGGGATATTTATAAACCAGAAAAAATAAATTTTCAAAATGATATAGATATTTATATTTAATTTGACTTTTAGATATAGCCCCTTCTCATATAATTTTCCTGAAATTTAAATATGCTAAAGATTTGTAACTAAATAACAATAAGATTTTAGTTGGTATCATATAATATGTAGCCTTTTCAGATTGGCTTCTTTCACTTAGTGACGTGCATTTAAGTTTTCACAAAAAGTTGTGGCTCGATAGCTCTTTCTCTCTTTCTTTCTTTCTTTCTTTCTTTCTTTCTTTCTTTCTTTCTTTCTTTCTTTCTTTCTTTTTTTATCCAAGTTAGTTAACACATAGTGTAGTCTTGGCTTCAGGAGTAGAACCCAGTGATTCATCTCTTACATATGACATCCAGTGCTCGTCCCCAAAAGTGCTCTCCTTAATGCTTGTCATCTATTCAAACCCCCCCCCCATCAGCAACTCCCCTGCAACACTCAGTTTGTTCTCTGTATTTAAGAGTCTCTTATGCTTTGCCTCCCTCTCTCTTTTTATCTTATTTTTCCTTCCTTTCCCTTATGTTCATCTGTTGAGTTTCTAAAATTCCACATGAGTTAAATCATATGATATCTGTCTTTCTCTAACTTATGTCACTTAGAATAATACCCTCCAGTTCCATCCACATTGTTAGAAATGGCAAGATTTCATTCTTTTTCATTGCCAAGTAATATTCCTAGGCCACGGCAACTTCTTACTTGACATGTCTCTGAAGGCAAGGGAAATAAAAACAAAAATGAATTATGGGGACATCATCAAGATAAATACCTTCTGCACAACAAAGGAAACAATCAACAAAACTAAAAGGAAACCGATGGAATGGGAAAAGATATTTGAAAATGATATATGGTATAAAAGGTTAGTATCCAATATCTGTAAAGAATTTATCAAACTTAACACCAAAAAACAAATAATACAGTGAAGAAATGGGCAGAAGACATGAATAGACACTTTTCCAAAGAAGACATCCAGATGGCAAATAGACACATGAAAAGATGCTCAATATCACTCATCATCAGGGAAATACAAATCAAAACCACAATGAGATAACACCTCACATCTGTCTTAATAGCTAACATTAACAACTCAGGAAACAGTAGATGTTGGTGAAGATGTGGACAAAGGGAAGCTGTCTTGCACTGTTGGTGGGAATGCAAACTGGTGCAGCCACTCTGGAAAATCGCTCATTTCTTTTTAACACTGAAGAATATTCCATTGTCTATATATGTGACAGTTTATTCATTCACTTACTAATGGACATCTTGGATGCTGCCATGTTTTAGCAATTATTAATAAAGCAGTTTTAGACATTCATGTGCAGGTTTTTGTGACTCATAAATTTTCAGCTCCTCTGGGTAAATACGAAGGAGCACAATTGCTGAATCATACAGTAAAAGTATGTTTCACTTTGGAGGAAATCGTCAAACTGTCTTACAAAGCACAATACCACTTTTCATTCCTACCAACAACGAGTGAGTGTTCCTGTTATTCACATCCTCACCAGCATTTGGTGTTTTCCGTGTCCTGATTTTGGCTACTTTAATAAGTGTGTAACAGTATTTTATTGTTGTTTTAATTTGCATTTTCCTGATGACATATGACGTGGAATATCTTTTAATTTGATTACTTGCCATCTGTACATCTTCTTTGTTGAAGTGTCTCTTAAGGTCTCTAGCCCATTTTTAAATTGCATTATTTGTTTACTTATTGTTGAGTCTTAAGGGTTTTTAATATACATTGGACAATAGTCCTTTATCAGCTGTATCTTTAGCAAGTATTTTCTTTCAGTTTGTGACTTTGTCTTCTTATTCTCGACCTTGTCTTTCACAGAGCAGAGGCTTTTAATTAAATGAAGTCTAGCTTATCAATGATTTCTTTTATGAATAATGCTTTTGGTATTGTATCTAAAAAGTCATCATCACACTCAAAGTCATCTAAGTTTTCTCCTATGTTGTCTCCCAGGAGTGTCATAGCTTTACATTTTACATTCATGTCTATGATCCGTTTTGAGTAACATTTATTTTCATACACATGTAAAGCAAACTTCATATAGTCAGTGACGACTCTTTAAAGTAATTAAAAGAAACCAAAAAATTATTAGCATTTACTATTAAATAACAATGATATTAATAGCCACTAATATTGTGTAAATATGTGTTGTATACATTTCCAAAAAGAGGACTCTGACAAGATTTACATATATCACAGAGACAGAAATACTGGTAAAGGAGTGTTACTTAACAGAAAAATACATCTTCACTACTCATGTCTACAAATCAGGAAACCTTTTCAATCTACACATTCAATAACACATGTGAAGTTGTAATTTTACATTTTGTGTTGTAGCAATTAACTTTAGCTTCCTTTTAGGTATAAAATTGAGTAACTACAAAGCAAGAAATTAGGAGATTTGGGCACTTGTTTACTCAAAAGACGGTGTTCAACAATTATTTAAGGATAAAATCAATTCAGGAAAGTGCATTCCACACTATATATCATCTTCTAGAGGCTCTAGGTTTAAGTCCATCCACTCATTGTGAAGCTATTATCTCTCTTCCTAAAATTTCTGCATCTGAGGGCATTCATAATATCTATAAACAATCAGAGTAATAAATAAAGACAATGCAGCACAACAATTTAGATCTAAAAACCTATTTCGTACAGAAAAAAAACTATAATCTCTATCAAATGATTAGTTTCCGAACCACCTCATACTATCTGAGAGGGAAATCTTTAGAATTGTTGTCTATAACTATTTTGAAAACTCTATAACTTCTTTGAAAATTTTCCCAGCAGGACACAGACTTATCTTTACCATCTTTGAAAAATGAAAAGGCTAAAAGGTAAACGTTCCATTTCTTATGTACATTGAATTATTAAATGTCAAAATGATAGCAATTCAGATCTCAAAGATAATTCCATTTCCTCTTTCCCCGTCATCACACACATGTCCGCTATTTTATTTATACACCGAATTATATAATACTTATTCTTATGAGGGAGAACATTTTTATAAAGCAGCAGTAGCTACAGTATTTTTGGAACGAGGCACACAGACTGGTCACAGTGACTTCTGGGAAGGAGATGGTGTGTCTGGAGCCTCATTTTTAATTAAAAGAAACGATGGATCTCTTTAGTAATCCCACAACAGTATCTTTTATAATTAATTATCAATTTCTGCAGCTTTGTCCCAGTAGCCCACATTTCACATAATTTTTGTGGAATGTTATAAGCATAACCAATAAGGTGTTCTAAGTACTGGTATTATTTATTTGTTTTTTAATTTCTAAGAAAATGTTATAAATATATTTTGTATTTGAATGTATACAAAATATGCACATTAAAGATTTGGGGATGATGAAGAATCTGTTTTTCCTATACTTTTTATTTTTATGAACTGCATGTGGAAAATTGCTCACTTATCGTCTGTAGACTTTCAAGAAAATATTAACAACCTAAGAAATATTCAGAAAAAGGTAATCAGAATAAAATATTTTGTGAATATGTTTTAAGAGAAATTATGAAGTAAAAACCACCAATACTTTCCAAGATGCAGGAGAAGGACCAATGGATAGAAGTTAAAAGGAGACTTTTTTTGATGTAATATACAAACTTTCTCAAAGTTATATCTTCTTGCTAATATCTTGACAAAGTTATAAATTACCCATTACTAAAAATGTGCACATTTCTAACTATTTATTAGAAATGGCATAGGATTGATTCATTAACTAAAGGTTGCATTAGGTGACCTCTAGGAGTCCTCAAAATGCTAAGATTGGATCTATTAAATTTCATATATTCGAAAGATATATTTTGGAGTTCCATGAATGTATCTAAAACTGAAACACAAGATGCAGACAAATATTAATGGGCTACTAAATCGTGCCCTATGGTGTCTTTAAGCCACATATTTTTAGGCTTACATTTAATTAAAAATTAACAGCCAGTTTTGGCTGTTAAACCTGCTCTTCCATCAGAAAAAACATAGAAAAAAGTATGATTATTCCCTTCTCTTTTTAAATGTTCAACATCAGTTAAGCTTTTCATACCAGTTGTTGGGAACCTGTTGTTCCCCAAATTGGAATTCTAGAGACCCATTTCATTTGCATAATACTTTTTCACTTTGAGAATAGTTTATGGTAATGCTTTTACATTTAGATAAGCTCAAAGGTCATTCCAGTTTAAATAGATTTATAATCTATACGTAGAAGCATCGTTTTTTTTTGTATCTTCTTGTTAAGATGATGTTCAAAAAAGCAATTCTTTATTGTGAATGGAGGAATTGGCAATTTTTTTTTTTTTTTTTGCAAGTTTGACTTGTATTCACATTAATAAGGTTACATTGTGGCTAATGTAATTTGATCACCTGAATGGTTGCCAATATTTTATATGCAAGAGATTATGAAAATTTCTGTAATAGTATTTTTAAGAGATTAGAGAAAGAAGGAAGAACCCTGAATCTATAACTTTCCAAAAAGATTGTATTGAAAGTGTAATTCGATTGTAAATTACATGTATTAATCTTCTGGGAGTTTAGCTGTTGACGGATTGAGAAATAGCCAGAGTAAAAAGAATAAAAAATTAATATAATTCAAAAAGAAAATTATTAGTTCCACAAAGATAGGCAGAATTCAAAATCTGAGTTTGAGTACAGAAATATCTTTTGTGGAGGTATGTTGAAGGATGCCAGGTGTAGCAAAAATTTGGTCCTATAAACCTTAAAAGGAATCACTGAGATGGTTCTAGTTGAATGAGCTCTGATTTGACATTCAAGAGGCAATCTACCAAGTAATGACTATGTGAATTTTGCTGGGACAATAACTTCACATGCTTGTACTCTTTTCTTTCTTTCTTCAACATCAAAGAATTTGATCGCTCTTACTGACAAGTAGAACAAAAGCTTAAGATTTGCCAAGTTATTAATTTTTTAGTATAATTTTTTAAAAAAATCTTGATTTTTGTGGCCAATCAGATTTAAAAGAGAAAAAAAACTATAAGAAAAAAATGATATACTATGAAAGTAATTTAAAATAATTCCCTTAGTATGCTCTACATATGATCTAAAACATAGTTGCATATTAACATTGAAATAAGAAAGTCTCTTTTTTATTTTTATTTTTTTTTATTTATTTTTGGGACAGAGAGAGACAGAGCATGAACAGGGGAGGGGCAGAGAGAGAGGGAGACACAGAATCAGAAACAGGCTCCAGGCTCTGAGCCATCAGCCCAGAGCCCGACGCGGGGTTCGAACTCACGGACCGCGAGATCGTGACCTGGCTGAAGTCGGACGCTTTAACCGACTGCGCCACCCAGGCGCCCCAGAAAGTCTCTTTTTTAAATCAGATTTGAAATTGATTTGTAAACAAATTGGAAATGAAAGAAAAAATCACAGCCAGCAGTATTAATTTTTTTAAGTCAGAAGAGCCATTTGAATTTATTAAAAGTTTGAGTATTAAATTAGGAATATAGGAAATATTTCTTTCTTTATTTCAGGAAATGCATAATTTAGCTGGAAAAATAAACTGTATGGGCCCAAATTAAACATTATTCAGTTGGAGACCATCCAGACATCTGAATTTCAGAAAAAGAAAACAGATATTCCATGATATCATTTAGCTTAGAAAAGGGGCATAATTGCTGCAAAATATAGTAGTTCTTTGCATTTAAATAAATGTTTTTGGTCATCACTGTATCTTTAGTATATTTAGAACTATCTTGACTCTTCAGGTTAATTTGTAATAGAGAAGAGAATTACATTTTTATAAATTAAGGACTCACGGTATTACTGCGTACCTAATTCTTTTTGTTTTGAGAGCATTACAAATAGCACTAACTTAGTGAACAGCTATTCTCATCAGTGTTTGGGAATTTGGGTCATTCAAAGATTTTACATATATATCACCAACAGTTTTACCAGTAGAGGGAGCCATTATCTACATAGTCTAAATTTGAAAACAAAGTAGTGTATGCTCATGAAAGTAACTATACCAGATTCCTAACATCAATTTACCAGTCCCTTTTTAAATTTAAATCAATAGATAAATAAATAAATAAATAAATAAGAACTACCTAAATGAGTTTAACATTTTTTAAGTTGTAAAATGAATTAAAAATCAAGTTTATTGTAATTCCTTTTGATGCAGTAAAGAAATGAAGACCTTTTATAATTTACGTTCCATTTTTCATCCTGCCTCTAATTTATGAAATTTCAGTAGTATAAAAAATGTATAAACAGCTACTATACCAGTGTTTGCTCCTTTTCCTATTATTGTTATATCTATTTAGCTTCATTGTTTGGGGGAAAAAAAGTTCAGACTACATAACATTAGGGGGCAGATTTATTGACCTAGCCCCCATAAACATTATACAGTCAGATGAAAAGCTATGTCCTATCTCCTAAAGACCTATGGCTTTTCTTATTGGTAACAATGAGAGTATATTGAAAATTCTCTTTTGATAGAGTATAACATGTTTAATAAGTTGTTTCTTTACAAAACAGAAATAAAGATGGGAAATTTCTGTTTGCCTAGATATTTACACATTAATAACAATGTGATTTTTAAAGTTCGTATATGTATTTAAAAGATATTTGAAAATAATTACACATGGAGACACCTAAAATGAGTCACATAATTTTACATAGTGCAACTTGATGCAAATTTAAAATAACTTTATAACTAAAAGTCTCCACACTCATACTCCAAAAGTGCAACCTGCTTCTCATAGTGCTATATTAATTAACACCTGAATTAATCAGAGAAAAACGTCTTGTGACTATTTACATGTTAAAGGTACTTCATTAGACATTGTAAATGATTCCCCACTTTTTCACAGGTCCCCCTCTCCTTACTATTTAACACAGTTCTTACTTTATCATAGCTGTGATAGCTACCCGAGCATGTTTGTATCAAGCTTTATGGCCTAGATGAGTAGTTCAGCAAATACATAATAATACGGACTTCGGTCAGGCACTGTGCTAGTAGAAACAGTCTCTCGGTATAGCACTTGCCGAACAGGCGTCCACAGCTTCATCGTTAATGTGGTTTGTGCAGCAAGAAACCAGCAGTTAGGGTTTCCTGGTAACGGAAGAGTCTATACTGCTGCCGTGTTCCACTATCCACTAGCACTAGCCTCCCTTGGGAGCTTGTTATAGCTCCCGACTCTCAGGCCCTGTCCTGGAGCTACTGAGCCAGAATCTGCATTTTAATAGGTTCGGCAGTTTCTTCAGATACATGTTAAATTTTGAGAAGTACAGGTACCTACCACCTCTTTGCAGAGAGGTCTTCAGGACACAGGGGACCCCGAGACGTCGAGTGTCTCTACTATTAGTAAATATTTGTGACTTTGAAACTGGATGGTTTTGGAAACCTGTAAGAAAGTTTTCTAGTTCTTAGATATCCCGACAGTGCCTAGAAATTCTATAAGTCATGACTTGAAGGTGTGACAGAGTGTTTGTGCAGTTTTACATGATGTGTTTAATTCTACAATTCTAAAATCATTGAACAGTAATTTTCTAGTTATCTGTTTCAACAGAAAGAAAAAAAAAAAACAAACCAAAACACTTATTAGAAATACATCAGGGGTGCCTGGGCGGCTCGGTCAGTTGGGTGTCTGACTTCGGCTCAGATCATGATCTCGCGGTTTGTGAGTTCAAGCCCTGCATCAGGCTCTGTGCTGACAGCTCAGAGCCTGGAACCTGCGTCACATTCAGTGTCTCCCACTGTCTCTTCCCCTACCCTACTCACACTCTGTGTCTCTCTGTCTCAAAAAAAAAAAAGTTAAAAAAAGGAAATACATCTAAGAGTACCACCCACATATTTTTATGCTTGTTTTTTTCTTATGTCCATAAAACATCTTGATTTAAATAACACCTGTAATATTAGCAGCTTTTATAATTGTGATATAATATGAAGTGAAAATATATTGGTAAGGTTAAGAAACTTCACGTCACTGTTGAAAAAACCCAGTGCATAAGTGTTGACATAACACAGCACTGAGTTAAATGTCACTAGCTGCTCCTTATGAACGGAGGAGGAGTTTCAGCCTGTAGAATACTGTGATTACTTGTTATCCCCAAACCTGCCTGCATATCTCCCCTGACAGGGTAATCATCCTCGTGTTCAGCAATTTTTGGTGCTCTGTTTATACTTGGCCAAATTATATCTTCAATGTCGCAAGCAATCTCACCTTTATTATGATATAAAATGAACAGACAGAAGAGTAAAATCATGATGCAGAACTAGCAAAGAAAATGGAAGCTTATGCCTCTGGATACAGCTGACTTTGTGTCACTTGCAATGTGAGTGATAATCGTAACCAGCACACTTCCCTCCTTAAGGAATCATGTCTCATCGTGGTACAGAAGTAGGACGGTGAGTGGGGACAAGTAGGAGAAAGGTAGAGATTCCATTACCTAAAGTGTCCTCAGGTGAAATACTCCTCACTGTGCTGTGCGTTCGTGTGTGCATGTGTGTCCTGTGCCTGTGTGTGTATGCATGCACAAAACTAATGTTCCCTCTCTCCCTTTTGTCCATTATTGCAATTCACAATCTCCAGGGAAACTGTGTCATTGAAGAAATGGAAAAATCATTCACCGTAACTGTAGATGTGGAAACCAAGGTTGCAGGAGGCTAGAAAACTTGCCTACAGTTAGTTTGCAGCAGGACTGATAGTCAAATTAAAGGTTCATCAAGGCCCAGCTTTTTCCCACACTTGCCTCAAAGACTGCATTTAAAAACTTACACGGTTTTTATTTTGTCTTTGAGGCATCCCTGTTAATGTAACTTTGCAGTTGGGAAGATAGGGAAAGTGTACCATCCATTTAGCAGTCTGGGCATTTAGACTAATTTCATTGAATAAGTAGTTATTAAGTGTCGGCCATATTCACCGTTTTAAGTGGTAAGATACATCGAGGGGAAAGATGACCCCCGCCCCATTCTCACTGAGCTGATATATATGTGAAGGCTAAGGGTTGTCACCAGGCTGCACAAACCGACCAATTCTCTCCAGTAGGAGGTTACAGCAGCCTGTCATAAGCCTCAGTGGGAGAAGGCATCTCTCTCTCCCTCATCCTTCACACCTATACCTAGAGGGCTGTACACACCCCTAGGAAGTGCACATTCTCTGAGCACATAAACAGGTCTACCTGACTTAAATGTGGTTCCCTGAAAAATAACACACCAAAGTTCCTTGCCGACTTGAGAATCTGCTCGAATTTGAAAGGAACAAGGAGTAGAACTATTGAAATTCTGAGCATAGTATTGTGCTGTTGAAATTCCATTACAAAACAGACTGTTTCATCAAACATGACCATCCCTTTAGACCCTTTATTTGGCCAAGCATTGTGCTTTGCAAAAATTTTAAAAAGTGACCTCAGCAATTTAAGATGTGCATATTATTTTTAAAAACTTGTTATAAAACTTAAAATTAAAAAAAACCTGTTTGGATCTCTAATCTTGTCTCTTCCCTCTATTCATAAAGTGATCAGTAGTAACCACCAGCTCCCCACTCAAATATACACACATATATATCCTACTGTTTTTGCAAGAGCATAAAATTATCATTCTTACAGAGAAAATCATAAACATCTTATTATATCATTTTCTTCCTTCACCAAAATCAAATAGAAAGAGAATGAGAGGAAGATTGGCATTATTAGGGATTTTTATCTCTAAAAAGTGCTTCAGCACAGGCTAAAGAAATTCTAGTATCTCCTTCTAGAATTTTGTTGTTTTAAATCATCGGATGCATAAATGAAGAATCAAGCACAGATCATTTTTACACACTTACAGCATAAAAGATGAGTGTTTAGCCATACAGGAAAGGAAAGAGAAGAATTAATAAACAGAGACAGACAGAAACAGAATTGTGGATGTCATCTACATTTTTGTACAACGCACCTCAAAAGTCATATTTCAAAAATCAGCGGCGCCCATGTACCTAGTGATAATATGGAATTTTATTTTAGATGGCACCATTATCTCTGTGCAAGTCCAGATTCTCATTTCTCACTTGAAATACTGCTTTAGCCTCCAGACCGGCCACCCTTCTACCAGTGTCTCAGTAGTCAAATCCATCTGATAAATTTCCAAGGAAAGGTCTCTCTGAAAACAATATGTGTCACGTAACTTCCTGGTTTAAAAGTAGCTCTTCCCTGTTGCTTGTCTATGGGATAAAATCCCACTTTGGCCTAGGCTTTAAGAGGATCTGCAGCCTTGCTTCAGCTTCTGTTTCAAGCTTTGTGTCTCCTTTGTATTCCCCAAGGCTCTCCACCTGCTTGCCACAAGGTACAACCCAGGATCCCACTACTCTAAATCTTCAACATTTCTCAAACAGGCAAGGCATCGTTTAATAGCTCAAAGCTTAATTTTGTTTTCTCTACCTGGAATGCATTTCTTTCCCTTTCTCACATAGCAAACTTCTAGTTTTCTTTGCAAACCTGACATGAAAGTGAACTTGTGAGAACAGATCCTTGGTGACACTGCTTTTCCCTCTTCAGGTCATGACTTAACTTCATGTTGCCTATCCCACATCTGTTCCTATAATTGCAACAGTCACTACATGATGGTATTATAATAATTTACCAGTTGTATCCTCTATTTCTTACACTGGATCAGAAAGTCCATGTCTTATCTACTTTTCTGTTTCCAATTTCCATTACCAAACACAGTATCAGGCATATGGTTATTTCTCAAGAATTAATTGCTCAGGGGAAAATGAAAGAATGACCCTAATCAGATTGGGAAAGCACACTCATAAAATTAAACAGTTCACTCTTTCCAATTCATTAGCACAATATTTTGTAGCTCAAATTATTCTTCAAATTTTATTTGAAGGCACCACAATTAATGTTTATTGGTTGTTTCTCATGTCTGGTGTTTATTTCTTCTTTTGTCTGAGGAACAGTGCTATTAAAATGCCTTATTTCCTTTTAGATCCATACTAGAGTAGCAGTGGGGACTTTTTCTGCTATTTTAAAATGAATAAGTGCCACATCAGTTGTTAGATTTCTATATGCCTCCCTGTAATATTTTGCAAAATTATAATTAATAAAACTCCATTGATGCCATAACTATCTTGTTACATCTCCCCAAATTCTTGTACTCTAGCACATGGTTTGAATTATCATCTTGTATCATGTTGAAATTTCAAGTCAAATTATTTGAGATTATAAAGTTTTAACTTGTTTCTTTTGCATGCTGTTATAATTAATAAATAATGTGGTTTCCGAAGGGCTATTGATCTAGTCATGTAATACTGAGAAATATTAAACTTGTGATTCATTTGTCATTAATATGGATTTTAGAAAACCAGAGCACCTATATTTTTTCATCAACAGACACAATGATTCACCTGTGTGACATAAATCTGGGTTAAATTTTTGAACAAAATTACTGTAGAACCCATAGAAAATTATGGCTCCAAGTAATAGCTATAGTGCCTGTCTAAACACCACACTCTTCAGAAGTGTTTGGACAGATGTGATCTCACTTTCACTGCTTTGGTACAAAGTTGAGTAGAAATGTTAAAAGAAAATATCCTTTTCTTGTCCTCAATATTGAGATGGAAGGAGTGTTCAATATTTCACCATTAGATATGATATGAGCTACCAGTTATGATACAGCTGCCTAGTTTTTGATCTGGAAATTCTCTTCTTCGTTTTCTGATAGCTTTCATCATGAATCAGTGTTGAATATTGTTAAATGATGCTTTCTGTATCTATTGATGTCAGTAAATGATTTTTAAAAATAGGTAGCAGATTATATTCTTTGTTTTTTGTGTGTTAAACCATTTTATAGTCCTAGAATAAGACCTACCTGGTCATGATATATTATCCTATTTACGTATTGTTGGATGGATTTTACTAATATTTCGTTATGTTTATGAGGAATATCAGTCTGCATTTTTCTTTGCTCCTAATAGGCTTGTCTTTTGTTTCAGGGTTATGCATTCACTCTTCTTATAATTTCCCCAGAGCCTGGCATAATGCCATATTGTATCTTCCTTAAATGCCTTATATAATTCATCAGTGAAGCTACCCATGTCTGGAATTTTCTTTGTATTTTTCGTGACTAAAAAATTTCAACAGATATAAAACAACTTAGGTTTTCTGTTTTTTGATTCAGGTTTGGTAAATTGTGGTTTTTAAGGAACATATGCATTTCACCTGTCAATTTCATTGGCATAATGTTGTTATAATATTTTAAATATTAATATCATCTGTAATGATGTTCCCTCTTATCATGATATTGGTACTGTGTGTATTTCCCTCTCTCTCTCTCTCTCTTTTTTTTACTTTTCATGATCAATGTTCCTAGGAATTTAACAATTTTATTAACCATATCAAAGAACTAGTTTTGACAATTGATTTTAGCTACTGCTTATCTATTATATATTTCATCGATTCCACTATTATTTGTACTATTTTCTTTTTTTAATTTCATTTATAATTTTGCTTTTTGTAAAATATATTTCTAACGTGGCAACAGAGATTTTGTATCTTTCCCTTTTTCTTTTTAAAATTTTTATTTCTATTTATTTTTGAGAGAGAGAGAGTGCAGGGGAGGGGTAGAGAGAGAGGGAGAGAGGGATCCCAAGCAGGCTCTGTGCTGTCAGCGCAGAGTCCCATATGGGGCTCCATCTCATGAACTGATATGACCTGGAGCCAAAATCAAGAGTCCAACGCTTAACCAACTGAGCCATCCAAGTGCCCCTCCCCTCTAATAAAAGCTTTTAAAAATATATATTTCTCTCCAAACATTGCCTAACTGGGATTCCTTAAATTTTGAAGTGCTGCATTTCCATTATTATTCATTTAGAAATATCATTTAAATATTCACTGAGTTTTATTCTACAAACCTGTGATTTATTTACAAGTAGACTGTTTAATTTCCGATATTTGAAGATTTACCAGATTATCGTTTTGTCACTGATTTTTAATTTAATAAAATCATGGTCAGAGAACATAATCTATATGATTTTGATTCTTTTAAACTTATGAAAGTTGATTTATAGTCTATTCTTGGTGTACATTCCATGTGCAATTGAGAAAAATCTATTTCCTGCTGTAATATTTTATAAATACTGATTAGGGTGGCTTAAACTTCTCTAGTCTTACTTTTTTCCAATGTCATTGGACTTCAGTGGAAGTCTAAGTTGTCTCAGGACTCTTGGTCCTGATCTGGACATTTTCCCAAGAGAAAAAACCAGCAAGCCTGTCATCCATGGTCAGTGTGTGGAGGGGTGAGTGCCATCACTTTTCCTGTTTCTTTAATAAAGGAACACGGCCTTTGGATATCAGTAAAAGATACCCATCTCTAGAAATTAGAGCAGAGGTGTGGGAAAAATGGGAGGAAAGAAATCTACACAGTGTTTCCTAGTCTAATGGCTTCATGTCAAATATGCTCTTCTGTTTTAAAAGCCTATATATCATGAGTGCTAAATTTAATCAGCCTCACAAAAGATAGGAAGGAAATCGGAAGTTACTTCAACTTTAAGAGCTATGAGATTTGATTAGTAATTCAGAACCAGCTGGGGAAAATTATAGAATAGTACCTATAAGAAATATTGTGTATAAATAACATTTGTCTCTTTTTCTCACCCCTCAACACACACACACAGACACACCCACACCCTGCCCCCACACTCTTACCCTTCATACCTTCTTAACCTCCACATTAAGGTTTTTTTTTTTTTTTCTGTTGGATATAGTTCTAATAACATGTACACATGTTTTGCTTGATTTTGCATCTGTTTAGTTACGATATTAATTTCTATGATTTTATTGCCTACCCTACTCCTATAATTAGGTAGATGAAAATCAGCTCAGAGAAAAAAGCTGGGAAAATTCTCTAAAATTTCTGAATAAAGAATAACATATTTATAAAGACATCTTTTGTCCCTTTTAAAATTACCTTTGCATAAAAAGACTTAAAAATAATATTCATTAAAATCTTTGATTCAATGGTTCCATGAAGACACATTCTATATTTTTTTCTTTAATGAAAATGCAATAGTAAAAAAACATGAATAAAACACTTAGATTTCCCATCAACCTATTTTTCCCTTCTTTGCTGCTTTAAGGATCAACAAATAAAAAAGTATAGAAATATTTCAATATGTAACTAAAATCACAGAAGTTTTTCCATTACTTTACAAAATAGACCTATTGCTTCCCAAATAGTCTGTTTGCCAAATTCTCTCTTTTATAAAGTAGTGCAGTGACCTTGAAACTGAATGACAACTGTGTAACCAGGAGTGTTGTCATTGTCGTTGTTGTTGTTGTTTTGCTGCTGCAATATCTACTCATTAAGGTGCTTTAGAAACTGGGGTGTGGATACCTTCATTAATTGCATATTTTTTGTGTAAAAAGAGTTTTGGAAAGATTGTTTCTGTTTCTTAAGACAGAACAGCCATTAAAATGAGGTTTTCCAAGCGGGATAATTTTAGTAGAGAACACTCTGTTTTTGTTTTTGTTTTTTCTTCTGTTGGATATAGTTCTAATAACATGTACACATGTTTTTTGCTTTATTGTTTTTTATCTGTTTAGTTATGGTATTGATTTCTATGATTTTACTGCCTACTCTACTCATATAATTAGATGAAAATCAACTCAGGGAAACAAGCTGGGAAAATTCTATACAAAGCTGTCATTTAAATGCGTTAGTGCTAATACAATTGAGGTATATACTTTTTTTTTCTTCTGGAGTCAGTCTTATAGAGTATCTGGAGTGGTAAAGTTTCTCTGTTGTTTTTTTTTTTCTTTTTCCAGCTTTGTTGATATAAAATTGAGGTATAACATTGTGTCATTGTGTAATTTTAAAGTGTACAATGTACGATTTAATAAACATATATATTGGAAAGGATGCTAATACATCCTTTACTCACATTGTTACCATATTACTGTTGTTTTTGCTGTTCCAATGAAAGCTCTACTCTCATGGCAACTTTCTAGTATATAAATGTAGTATTCTTTACTGTAGTCCCATGCTGTGTGTTAGATCCCCGGACCTTACTCATCTTATAGCTGGAAGTTTGTACCCTTTAACCAATATGTCCCCATTTCCCCCACACCTCAGTCCCTGGCAACCACCATCCTATTGAGTCATAAAATTGTAAAATTAGTTAGAATTAGGTGCAAGCTTGCTGCTGTTCTCTTCAGAGTTACTGGTACATACCACGAGTAGTCTGGTCTTGGGAGAGTTCAGACTGAGAGACAGAAGTAGCCAAACTTTTAGAGTTAGCCTTGAGTAGTTGTGAAACTTTTAGTATATGCTTGTTTGAAACTACCTTCATTAATGGGGATCCAATCAAAACTGCTTCCAACAATCATGTCATGAACTTATTTAAACGTTCTCAGGAAATAATAGACTAGATTACAGGCTGAGTTTTGCCTTACTGAATTTAGCTGGCTAATCTCTATCCTGCCCACTTGAAATGATTTGTGTTACTTATTGTTCTATGTGGTATATTATATAATTATTATTATATTAAAGAAAAGCAGGTTGCACAAATGTGGTAATAACTGTTCTCACACGTAAATATGTGTATCTAGAGAAGACTTTGTATCTATAAAAACACAAAAATAATTCTCCTTTTTACCAAGATAATCTTGAAAGTTATTAATTCCCTGAGAAAATTGTCCATAGTGTATATTTAGCATATACGTATTCATTTGCAGTGTTATTTTTTTCTAGTGTGTGTATTTTTTGAACAAGTGAAACCCAATGAAATAAGCATAGTAATCAAGTCCATTTCGCATATGATGAAACTGAAGACTAATTTGTTCATTGTAAAAATAAAAAAATATTTATTAGATATTTATATAAATTTATGTTATTTAGCACCTAGACTCACTATGCATACATACACATATACATATGTATAAGAACAAAATAGACTAATAGACTGATGTAATGTCCAATATAACTTATGTGAATCCAAATAGGGAATTATGTATTATCCAATTGCTATTTCAGATGACTAGACTATATACAGTTTGGTTCAGTTTATAACCACAAAGAAGCAATCCTTAAAACCTATAATGGAATACACCCCTTGATCTACCAGATAATGGAGAGATGGAGAGATGTCTAACAAAAGTGTTACTATGGTATAAAAGTCAGGGATAGCAAGGTTTGCTAAAGACATTCCCAAGATATTTTCTTTTCTTCTGCAATGAAGAGTTCATTTTTTTTAAATCAGCATTTATTCCTGTGGAAAGTGAAGTGCAAAGATGCATGAAGATAATGCAAATTTAACCAAAAAGGAATTTTTGTCATCGATGTTAGCACAAGTAGGAAAGCAGATGAGAGGTAGACACCATAGAATTGTCAAGCCTAGATGCAGAAGTAATAAGAAGGGAATCCTACTCAAAAGCAATCATTTGTTTGCCATTTAGGTCCAAATACATTAATATTAGAGTCAAATGAGTGTGATCTATGCTCATATCCTTGAATTTTCCCAGGATGGAATGACAACTCAGATTCATAGCAATAACCTCCTGGCTGATTTTGGCCTAGAGAGTTTCTAGTTCATTACCTTCTTCAGTATTTAAAGCCCAGGGAAAATCCATTTCAATTCTATTAAGAAATTCTTACTATCTGCCTCTTTCTCTTTCTCTTCCAGTTTTTTTTTTTTAATTTTTTTTTTCAACGTTTATTTATTTTTGGGACAGAGAGAGACAGAGCATGAACGGGGGAGGGGCAGAGAGAGAGGGAGACACAGAATCGGAAACAGGCTCCAGGCTCCGAGCCATCAGCCCAGAGCCTGACGCGGGGCTCGAACTCACGGACCGCGAGATCGTGACCTGGCTGAAGTCGGACGCCCAACCGACTGCGCCACCCAGGCGCCCCTCTCTTCCAGTTTTTTAAAGATTTTTTTTTCTTCTGCCTTATCTGAACATATTTTAAAAGACAACATCCTTGTTTGCTTTCCACTCTGCTGCTTTTAAATAGGTTGCATTTATATTACGATCTTTTGCAATAAATTACTACAAGATTTCTGAAACATATATTGTGCCATTTACAATGAAACATCAACATCCAAAACATTTTGGTTAGCTATTTATATCCACATTTAATTGAAATATTAAGGTAATTTAGAAAGTTTTCTCAGAATGTCAAAACTGATTACCTTACATGTATACTTTCCTCTTAAGTTCTAGAAAATCAACATCAGAGCATTGGCACAGTAATGCCAGTCCCAGTAGTTTCTACATATCCTGCATCCTTGTCAGTTATTAAATCAGTGTGCTTCGTTTCCCCACTGTAGCCTTATGCTACTGCAGAAGTGATGTGAGCAATTGAAGCAACTGCTTGAATTTTGCCTGAGTTTCTCAAATAATCCAAGCAGAAATAGAAAGTTTGCTTGAAGCACTATTGTTATCCTTCTCTTCACAAGCTGAGTCATCCCCAAGCCTGTCAATCAAATGTCCTCTCTGTTAGAAGGTTCCACTCTTTAACCACCACTTCTCAAAATGTCTAGACCTCATATAGTTTCTTATTTTATTCTTAGAATCACTTTTTAAATACATGGGCCTCACTTTAGATATGTGTGTGTGTGTGTGTGTGTGTGTGTGTGTGTGTGTCTAGTGTAACTCTAACAACATATTTTTGTAAATAAAACATTTTATTACATGTTTCTATATAAAAATTTCCCACCCTTCATACCAGCATGATTAAATATTCTCCACTGTATAGTAATAATGAAAATAAACATATGTAGCTAAAGGCATTGCAAATTGGTAAGTAAACATTAGGACATACACATCTAAATATTAACACCTCCCAAGGAGTCATTTTTTAAGGGTTGTGTGTTTACTTAGAAGTAACTAGTTCTTTGTGAAAAACGCATTTTGAATTTTTCTTGGAGAATTAGCCTGAATGTCTGTGTGGGATTTGTTGAATTTTTATAATTCTTTACTTGTAAAGAATACATTCATGTCGTCACTGTCCTAAACCTCAACATTCTTCCTTATCAAAAATAGAACTTTGAGCCTGATACCCCAGAGGGCCCTGTGTTCTCCATCCTGATCACAAACACTGCTCTCCTTCCAAAATAACCACTATGCTGATTTTTATCTTCAGCAATGCTCTTGCTTTTCTTTATGATTTTTTATCATTCAAGTGTGCATCCTAAGACATTATGTTTTAGTCTTGCCCATTTTTAAGACGCTATGTATTTTAAGTCTTTTTCTAAGCTACATGGTCCTTTTCTACCCCTTTATTTTTCTTAAAATTTTAAATGTTAATCTTTAGGCCATTTGACCTGTACAGTTTCCCACAATCTGGATGTTGTGGACTGCATGCTTATTGCGTACTACAAAATGCTACTTTGTGCTCTGTACTTCTTGCAAACTGTCCCCTAGACCTAGAGACTTGATCAGACTTAAGTTTGATCTCTTTGGAAAGACCATGGGTGGTGGTATGTGTGTATTGTTTTTGTTTTTCAGGAGGCACATCTAGGCATAGGTCAGCACATCAATTGTTGACCTATCCCTAGATCCTTTATTTGATTGAAGGCTCCAAAATGCTGATAATCTATCATTTTATTTTCATTTACTAACTGGAATAATTTTATAAAGAAACGCTTTTCCTCACCCATGATTTGACTGTATATTAGTAGGAAAGGCAGGATAAATAATTGATTCATTACTTCTGTTTACCTAAAGGCCTTGTGAATGCCTTTAACAGCCTCTTGCTGATTAAAACCCCAAGGGAAAAAAGCTGGGCTAACCTCTTAGATGACGAGAAACCACATGGAGAGAGGGTCCAGGTGAAATCTAAACCAACTACCAGATAGGTGCAGGAAGCCATCCTGAAACACAACCAGCCCATCCCCAATCGTTAGCTGACATCCATTATGTTAATGATGCTCAAAAGACCCGCTGAGCCAAATCGCTAATCCAAAGAATTAGAAGCAAATAAAATGGTTATTTTAAACCATGGAGTTTTCAGGTGGTGTTTTAGGTGGTACAATAGATACCTAACACAATATATTTAAAGATAAAATGTCTTGTGGGTTCATACTGATATGTTCCCTTTTTTTAAGTTTATTTATTTATTGAGAGAGAGTTTGCGCGAGCAAGTGTGTGTGTGTGTGTGTGTGTGTGCACGCGCGCGTGCGCGTGTGCGCGCACGCGCGCGCACAAAAGTGGGAAGGGGCAGAGAGAGAGGAAAGGAAAGAATCTCAAGCAGGCTCACATGTCACATGGGACTCCATCCCCTGACCACAAGATCATGATCTGAACCCAAATCAAGAGTCAGCCATCTAACTGACTGAGCCAGCCAGGTTCCCCCATACTGATATTTTCAATTCAAATTAGAACATAAACTTTTTACTGAAACTCTTTTCTTATTATATTTGGATCGTCTTTCTTCCACTCTAAGAAACCTGGTTCTGAATGACACAGGGGATAATTACTTATTTGTTTTATTCTACATGATCCGTACAACAGTCTCAGAAAAACAAAAATAATACCATTGCTATCAATCATGATTACTAAAAATCATTAAAATGCTTTTCAACATGTTTTCCCTACTCTTTGCATATTTTAATGTTTTATTATATTTACATCATCAAATTGTAGTTATTAAATACTATACTCTCTCCTACTTAATCCTCACTTAACCTCAGTGTTACATCTATTTCATACACAACCAAAGTCCTGTGTTTCTCCAGTCATTTTTCAGACAGTCCCTTCAATTCTCTGAAGCTCCTTCTCTATGAGCTTTACCCTATGTATTAGGATAAAAACAAGGGAACTGTAATCCCTGTGTTTTTGTTTATTGATAACATTATGACTTTCATAATTGAAGGTCAGTTTTACTGCATGTAAATAGCTTATCACAGTTTCTTTCTTTGAGAATCTTACATATTTACCATATTTTCTTCTGAAATAAAGTCTTGCTGTGGAAAGCCTGATAATCTAATTTCCTTTTCCACAAGTCACCTTTTCTCCCCAAAAGATTATATATCCAAAAGATGTGTTTTCCTTTTTTTTTAAATTCCAGAAAATGTTGCTAGATTATGCAACGATGTCCCATGTATGTTGTGTGTGTTTGTGTACTGATGTTTATCAAACGATCCCAAAACTTAATGGCCAAAACAACAACCATGTTATTAAGCTTACAAATTTTATTGGAAAGGAATTTGGAAAGGATACAACGGGGATAGCTTTTCTCTACTCCATTATGTGTTTGGGGACCCATGTGTTTAGATTACTAAATAATTTAAAATAACCTTTTCACTTACATCTGGTGGCTGGACTTGGATGACTGAGGGCCAGGATTGGCTGGGACTGTTGGAAGAACAGTTACATGTTGTCTCTAAAGATGGGGTTCTCCATGTTACTGATATCATACAGAGACACAGAGGACCCTGCTATTCTCAGGGAATAAAGGGGAAGCTGCAAGATTTTTAATGAATTTTCTCATACTCAATGCTCAAAGCAGTCACAAGCCTGCCCAAATTGTAGAAGGGAGAGAGTTACCCAACTTGATGAGCACTGTCTCAATCTGTTGGGGCTGCTATAACAAATCACCACATTCTGGGTGGCTTTTAAACAATAGAAATTTATTTCTTACAGTTCTGGGGCCCAGGAAGTCTGAGATCAAGGCTGGGCAGATTCACTGTCTGGTGAGAGCCTGCTTCCTAGTTCATAGACCACCATCTTGTAGCTGTGTCCTCATATGGCAGAAGGGACAAGGGAGATCTCTGGGGCCTCTTTGTAAGGCACTAAATTGTACTCATGAGGGTTCTGCCCTGATGACCTAATCACCTAGTTTCTAAGGTCCCCACTTCCAAATATCATCCCAATGAGGATTAAGTTTTAACATAGGAATTTTGTAAGGACACAATCATTTAGTCTACAGCAGAAGAAACATCAAAAAACTTACAGCCATGTTTTAAAAGCACCTAAACATCACATATGTTGTCCTATCATTTAAACACTCATTTATAAAACTGCCTATAAGTTTTATCACATATGACATTAGGCTTAAGGTTGATTTATCAATTTAGAGAGATCTAAGTGTGGATAAGATTCCCGAGATTCAGTTTCTCTTGATTTTATTTGCTTATCTGCAATATTTTTCACTTTCTCTCAAATCCTTCTTATCTTTTCACTATTTTTTATTTTTACTTTATTCTTTAAGCTTACATTTCTAATAGGGCTTTATTTGTTGTGTTTATTTCCTTTTTTGTACATTCTAGTTTAGTTTTCATTATAAAATATGTTTTCTTTTATTTCTAATTTTTTTCTTGAGTCTACTACCTCATTTCTAAAGTTTTCTCATTTAACAATGCTGTTCTTTCATACATTATATAGTTTTTCTTGATATTTTTCAGCTCATTTTGAAATAGTACAAGACAGCTTTAATATGTACTTGTAAGTCTGACTTTCTGGTTCTGTTTCATTTTCTGTAGAGAAGTTATTCACTTCCTTGTTTCTCTTTTCCTTATACTAGCCTTGAATTGGATTTAATACTGATTTTTGTTGTTATTGTTCATGTATATGTTATTTTAGTTTACCTAAATTCTAAGCGTGCTTGAATCAGATAGATTTCCTACCTTCACCAAAGTTTTGGGTGGTGTTAAAAAGATGATGGCTTATTTAATGACATTTCCTGGCTTTTCCCCCAAGCCCTAGTTTTTTCAACGAGATATTTTCATTACTCTGTCTCTGTTGTTCCTATCCTGCGGAATGTATTTCTACTCAAAACAGTTTCTGCTTAGCGCCGACCCCCTTCCTAGAAGAGAGTCCTGATTGGTCAGCTTCAAGACTTCACAGGATATACAATGCTCACTTAGCATCAGAACTTTCCATGGCCTACATGCATGTATTCATTATTGGAATGAGCAAAACCCCTTCCAGTTTTGGTCACCAACTTCCAATTTGCCTTCCATAATTTCCACTGCATACTTGTTGCCTTGTTGAGGTTCTATGTTCTCACTTCCATCAGTCAACCATTGATTTCCTGTTTTCTTTTGCACGGATGGACATAGCACACATATTGCCAGGTTAGTGCAACCTACTTAGAATTTGTGGTTCTTGGGCATATCTTTGTATCTAGTTTTGTTATAAATTTTGATCACATTCGTTTAATATTGTATAGTCACTGTGTTTATATTTGGAAATTAAGGAAGATCAAAAGCTAGGCTACCTTCCCTGCTGCCATTTTCCAAAAAATCCTGAATACCATTTCAAAAGGAGTTTTCTACATACCATTTCAGAAAGAGCAACACACTGTCCCCTTTTGAAAGGAGTCACTAAATGTTTGTCTGGTATGTTACTATCAGACTTAGTTTTTTTATAGTCACAGATCATGTTACATATATTTCTAATGAAAAAATGATGAAAAGAGTGTGGAGCCCAATGTCATTTTAAATTGTAGCTTTGAGAAAAACCAACTACTTTCCTATATACAATCTTATTTCTATTTTTAAAAGAGTCAGTAAACTGAGGGTTGATGGGGGGTGAGAGGGAGGGGAGGGTGGGTGATGGGTATTGAGGAGGGCACCTTTTGGGATGAGCACTGGGTGTTGTATGGAAACCAATTTGTCAATAAATTTCATATATATATAAAAAAATAAAAAATAAATAAAAAATAAAAATAAAAGAGTCAGTAAGATGACTCTTAATTTGCAGTGTCTCCTTTTAATACAAGCTTTATACTGAATGTAGTGCAAAAAACACACATATCTGTAGACTTAACAAATATATAACAGCTTCTTATGCACAGGAAATAATGTACTTTGAGAGGGACTAAGGCCATTAGAGTATAAAATTGAAAGAGTTTTCATGTTATCTTAAAGAATAATGTGAATCTTTTTCTCACTGCATAATTCTCTAGCAAAACTAGGAAATTGCTTTGTAACCATGATATGTCTTTTGATCCAAAAGGCTCCACACATGGCATTTCCTCTCTATCTCCAGATTAACTTTGTGGAATTTTTTTCCACTTTGTGGAAATTTGTAAAGATAAATTTTCTGTACTCCCTAGATTATTCTGGAGAAGGTAGTGTAATTATATAATTCATTATCAATTCATTAATAAACCATATCCTTATAACAAAGATACTTTCCTCTTTGTATGTTAGGGTAATGGCTGATGGTCATATTCCTTTATATTTCTAGAAATTACTAAAAATCCAACATGAGTATTGATTTTGTCTGATAACCTTGAGTAAAAATAAACGCTAGTTAGCATTTTCTAGGAATGCAACTTAATGTGTCTTTAGAGAAAACCTGATTTTTCATAGTGAAGCATAATTTATCATAGATTTTACAGATATAATACATATATAACTGAAATATGTTGATACATAGAAGATAGATGGATAGACAGATAGATAATAGTAGATATATATCACTGAAAACAAAGCAATCAAAAGAGAAATTCTACATGGTCTCCCACCAATCTATGAACCCATATATATTCTGCCTTCCTTCCTTATACAAAATGTGTGTGCCCATCTAAGATGACCATTCCACTTTCAATGGGTCACATTCATTCTTCACTCAAGAAAATCAATTCTGAAGTTGTTTCTTTCCCAGTATCACCAATTTTCCCTTCTATTTTCTCAGTCCCATAAGCACACAAATATGCTGTAGTAATTCCAATTAAAAAATGTTCATTTACTTCCCACTTAAGCTATTATCTCCATTTCATTTCTCAGCTCTACCTACAGCAAAACTCCTCAACAAAATTGTCTATATTCATGGGTCCAATCCCTGATTTCCCATTTTCTCATGAATTCATTTATTTGGTCCTCATTATCCCACTGAAACTATTCTCCAATTATATCTGTATTGTCATGTTTAATGGTCATTTTCTCAGGACATATTTTAATTCATCTACCACCAATATATAAATAGTTGCTTATTCTTTTCTTTTTAAAATACTTTGTTCACTTAGCCTTTGAGATTATCTGCCTCTTGAGTCTTCTAATTCACAGTCCACTTTGCTGCAAAGCTCTTATCCTTCTAATCTCTAAACGTTGGAATAACCCAGGAGTCAATTCATAGACGTTTATACTCTCTATTTGAATTTGCCTTTTTTAGGTCATCTAAGCTATTTTCAGGCTTAACATACTTTCTCTATGCCAAAGACCCCAAGTTTATATCTCCAGCACAGTACTGCTTGTTGACTCACATACATAACTGCCTATTCAACAATTGAGAATTCAGAAACCTAAAATCAGCATATTCAAATTTCAAATTCTTCACTCATTTATAAAACCTATCCATCCCTGGGTCTTTCTTGATTTTGTACATGTGTCTGTGTTCTAACATGGGCTCAAGCCAAAATCCTGGTCACTCTTCTTGACTTCTCTCTCTCACACATTCCACATCCACTCTACCTGTAAATCTAGAATCTGAGTACATATCTTCATCACCCCTTATACCATCCTAGTCTAAGCAATCATCATATTTTGCGTATGTTACTGAAATAGCTTCCTAATAATAGATAGAAGATAAAAACTAAGAATGGAAGCAGGAAAATTATTAGGGCAGATGGAATAAGCACAATTTATTTATTTATTTAATCATTCATTTATTAATTCTCATTTATTTAGCATATGTTTTGAATAAATAATAAAGAAATTTAATGTGGGACGTAGAGAGGAGTAAAAGAAAAAAATATGGGAATGAAAGAAGAAAAAATACGTACTCAATTTCCCCGAGTAACTGAAGAGCATTAGAAGATAATGGGAAAAGAATGGGAGGGTGTATTACAGTGAGATTACATTAACAAAATTATAAGAATTTAATAACCACCTAGTTTTTTTCCAATCATATGATTTTTAGTATAATATTTTGTTCTGAGCCTATATTTTTAAATTGTGGAAGGTATAATTCTATGATGCCCATGATTCTCATGCTCTGAAATTTATCTACCTTCTCCTCTTTAATCAGACACTAATCTAGGTGCTGCTGTGAAAGGATTTTGCAGCTATAATTAACATCCCAGATCAGGTGACTAAAAATAAGAAGATCATTTGGTGGTGGTCCTAACCAAATCTTGTAAGCCCTTAGAATGGACATGGCTCTTTCTGGCATTGGAGATTTGAATCATAAGGGAACTTAGGAGCCCAGCAGCATGGTATATAAACTGGCTTCAATGTTAAAGTGTAACAAAAGGCAGGAACTTGGAAATTTCTGATTCTATGTTTTCTTACCTTTGGTAAAACCAATGACCTAGACAGATACAAGTTTGTTGTTGTTGTTCTTTTCCTTTGTTGTTTTCTTTTTTAATCTCTTCCTTGGATAAATGAAATAGAAATTTACTTTCTGTGTTTGGACTAGACTAAGCATATTTGTTTTTCTTAGAAATCGAAAGTTTCCTCCTCATCCCTACTGCTTAAAACTTGTCCAGTAGAATCTGTTTATGTAACATCAGTTTGCAGGATTCCTGCTCTGTCTGACTCTAAGGCCTCTTCTTTTCTCACACTCCTGGATATCTTCTTTTGGGGATAGCTATATATGTTAATGGAGGACAGTCCTCTTTTATCCATCTCATCATGTTGCCGGGACCAGAAATCAACAACCAATTTGGTCAAGGGAAATATAGTAAAACAAGAAAAGGCTAGGAAGTATCTGAACCATTGCATGAATGATCTTAGGAAAATCATTGACCTCTCTGAGTGTCAGTTGTCTCATCGGGGAAATTTAAATTTTATTTTCCATTTATTTTTTTCTGGTCCCTCTTTTAATTTTTTTGACAAATTAGAAGGGTTGTGAGAGGATTAAATGAAGATATTTTATTTGCACTCTGAGGATAAAGCCAATTAAAAGTTCACTTATAAACTCAGAAGATGGCCATGTGACAAAGACGGAGGGCAGGAGTGTTCTGTCTTAGAAATCACTGGGACTGAGAATGAGGCTTACTGATTAGCTACGGTACAATTGTTTTACTGAGAACTCCCAGGTGGAAAACTATAACTTTAAACATTTGCTTACTAAAGTCAGCACTTTTTACTATTTCAAAATCATGTACAATCAACAGGCCTTCTCCCATGTCTATTAGGTTAACGTATTGCTTATTATGATGTGGTGGAGCCTGCACTACTGGCCCAGAAGCACCAATTTTTAAATATCCTGGAATTTTGTAAGCCAGTTATTATAGCATTGGTTGCGTGAAATCGACCACATACCACAGAAATTCGCAAACACTACAAATAAGGAAATTAATTAAGAAGTGATTTACCAGCCAGCGCTGCATACAATAAAGATGATAGTCATATAATTTCCTATTTGATTATTTTAAATTTGAGCTTTACTCTCATAAAGTTTTCTCATTTTAACAAATTTAACTATGCCTACAATTGCAAAAAAGAGATTTATACATCAAACCAGAACTACTTTACGAGAGCCTAAAAACCTAGGAAATGCTGAAATTCTTTGAATTACTTGAGTTCTCATCTCTAAACTAACAGTACTGTCTGGCTGGATTTTTGACTTTCTCTATGTATAAAAGGGTCTCATTGTAAGAATATAGTGTCCCTAAACCAGCTGTTACAGTCTCAGGCTGGGTTTGAGGGTCTAAAAAAAATTGTTGAGTATGCATACGAAAATGAATCCTATTATTAGCTAAACCAAAATTCAGATATGTGGCAAATACAATTTCCTGAAACATTTTTTCAGAGGAAACTACTTATGCCATTATGAAACACTCTTCCCCAATCATTTATTCTTGTTTATTCTCTATCAACATTTTGGTTTTCAGGTTGAAATGTAGTTAAAATATCCAGTGCATCCTGCTATCTGGTTTCCGTCACACTACAGCTATGTTTGACTAATGACTGCTTGTATAACTTCTTGTTTTACAATATCCTTCCTAATCCTAAATCACTCTCAAAGCCAGTAATGGGTTCTGATGTCATATCACTCAGCATAAAGTTCCTCATGTATTTTTGATACCACTCAGACTATGGTAAGATAACTCTCAACATAAAATTGTTCCTGTGCACTTTCTAAGGCAAGAACTTTTGTAACAGCATTTTCATAAATCTTTTTTTTTTAATCTATACTGACTTTTGATGAATAACAAAGTCCCTAACCCTTGATAGCGTCACCATTCCATAAATGTTGCCTAATACAGTCTTGCTCAAACCACTCCTCAGTTCTTAAGGTATTCAGCCTTCATGAATTTTCAAATCCTTTAATTTAAGTATATGTTTACATTTAATCAGAACAGCTAACTCTGTATTTCCCTTGTACTTAAACTGATGTTGTCCAGTGGACCAAGATACATTTATGCCGTGCCTTACCACTAAGTTTAAAAACTCCTGAAGGGACCATATATTTTTTAATTTTTTTTTTAATTTACCCAAAGTGTCTAATGATGACCAGCATAGATATATAATATATGTTGAAAGATCCATGTTTGTCAAATATGTGTAATAAGTGTATAAATCTGGAATATATCATAGTTAACTAGAAGAATCTTCAATTTATAGTTATAAAAATGTAATATTGTAATATGGCTTCATATATTTAAATGAACATCATGCTTCAAATGGAGTCATTGATTTTATGATGATAAGACATTTTAAATATTTCCAAAAAATACGGCATCAGCAAACCCACCAGGTTGGTCAAATTGTTCAAATTCTCATGTTATCCTGGTCTTGTAATTACAGCATTGGTGATAAGAATTATTCTGGCATATAAATTTTCAAGAAATTGGGCCAGGACTCATCAACAGAAAATGTAAGCAATCCAGAAAGTTTAGACATTGGGATTGAGTTCCAGATTTACAGAAAGGTAGAATTAAGATCTGATACTGGGTGTGGGATTTTAGGAAAAAGTCTCTAATTTTTGGAAAGAAAGGGTTATATAACAAACAGGACTATTAGTCTAGAAAATTATACTCAAAAAGAGAATTAAACCAGAGTTTATTTAGCAAAGGTTATTTTTCCAGGTTTAGGTACTGAGCAGGATATAAAATCAACTTAACAGCTGACATAAGACTGACTTGCCTCCTAGATTACTTGTAGATTCTAGGCTGAGGATGAGTCTATAGACTGGTTTTTAATTATATCATCTGGAGGGGCACTTGGGTGGCTCAGTTGTTTAAGAATCTGACTCTTGATTTCAGCTCAGGTCATAATCTACAGTTCATGGAAGGGAGCCCCACATGGGGCCCTTTGCTAGCAACATGGGGCCTGCTTGGGATTCTTTCCCTCTTTCCTCTCTTTCTCTGAGAAGAAAGAAATAAATTTTTTAAAAAGCTATGTCATCTGGAAAAGAAGAGACACAAAGTCCACAAAGAACACTGGAGTCTTTTCATGTGATTGGCAAATGTGATGATCCTACAGAAAAAGTTATTTGTAGGGCAAACTAGGGGTTCCTTACAAGTGTCATCTTCTACCTGCCCCTTACCATCTCCAAATCCCACAGTTTTCTCCAGAAGAGATGACATTTCTGAATAAAATAATATCAGAAGCCTAGCCAAAAATGCATTTTAGCCATAAAAGCATTTGAAGTTTCTAGCGTGCCAATGTATGTAACTATTAAAATAGTGTTCCTGATCAAAACATTTGCTTTTGGATGTGCACAAGTTCAGTAAACTTGCTTTAGGCTTCTTGGGAAACTGCAAATTTTACAGGTAACTCTAAATATTAAGCAGCACACTAGAAAGTTATTTGCATTAATCTACTGAAGTGTAAATGGTTCTGCTAGTGAAACATTCATAAGAAACAGTGTTGATAAAGCCTCAACTGACCTACCTGTATATATTTTCTTAAACATACACTTTATTTGTTCAACTAAAATTTAAGTGTGAAATTATAAAGAGAAGAAAAATAGGACTTACTCAGTAATTATAATAGGCAAGTGCTTATAATCATTAGATTTTGTTGTATACGAGTACTGTTCTGGGAAAAGCAACCTAAAAATGCCTCGTTTTTATTCATCCACTGCAGGAAAGATACGTGCTCAGAGCTAGGTAAGTTACATTCGAGAGTTGATTAGAATAGTAGCATTCAAGTGTTATAAAACTACATGTTTTATTTCAAAAAAGCTTATCCTTAAAAACAATCACACGATTCACCAATTAAAAGAACATGTCAACATATTTTTTATTTCATATTTCATTCTATTTTTTTTTATTCTCCAGAACAGGAAAATATGTTTAATATTATTTATATATAAAATCTATTCATTTTAATAAAATTTAATATTTATACATATATGCTTCCACTAATTTTAGTCAACTTAAATTTCAAAACAGATACAAAATTTGACCAGGTAAAGTATAAAATCAGGCTAATTATCTAAATACCCATGTATTCCTAACCCATTCTCTTTCAACTGTCTTTTTATTTCCTGGAATGTGGTCTGTTATTTCAACTGAATTATTCTGTGTAGATTTTTTTTTTTTAGCAAAGACTTTGCCAGTATTAAACCACCAAACCTATGATTATATTTCTATTATTTTACTCAAGTATTTAAAAAAGAGAAACTTTTGAAAAATGTTGACTTTTTCAACATTCAAAATAACTTCAGTTTTTTTAAGTGAAAATAGTGACAATAACATAAACAAAAAGGACAACTACAAATGTTCATCCTACAATCTTACAGACACCTTTATTTAAAAAAAATAACAGGGTGCCTGGGTGGCTCAGTTGGTTGAGCGTCCGACTTCAGCTCAGGTCATGATCTCACGGTTCATGAGTTCGTCAGCAAGGTCTGTGCTGACAGCTCAGAGCCTGGAGCCTGCTTCCAATTCTGTGTCTCCTTCTCTCTCTGCCCCTCCGCCACTTGTGCTTATCTCTCTCTGTCTCTCAAAAATAAATAAATGTACAAAAAAATTTTTTTTTAAATAATGAACACATGCGATAATGTCAGGAAAATTGAGTGTAAGGCATCGAAGTCCATGAGGTTTAAAATAATTACCTGGGGAGCTTGGGTGGCTCTGTTGGTTGAGCATCCGGCTTTGGCTCCGGTCATGATCTCACAGTTCATTAGTTCTAGCCCTGCATCAGGCTCTGTGCTGACAGCTCAGAGGCTGGAGCCTACTTCAGATTCTGTGTCTCCCTCTCTCTCTGTTCCTCCCCCTCTCACACTCTGTCTGTCTGTCTGTCTCTCTCAAAAATAAATAAACATTAAAAAATTTAAGTAATAACCACTAACATGATTATGTTTAAATGGTGAAGAAAATAAAGACAAATTGTATTGAATCAACATATGTAAAATATATATTTAAAACTATGCATTAGAGTTATTAAACACATAATTATCAATAATAACAGCTAATGGGTATCCATTATTAACTTGCTGAATATAAAGTACTCAAAAATAACAAAGAAGTGAGTAATAGAGATTTGTACGTATAATCAGAAATTGAAGTATTTTGACATGGAAGATATTAATTAATGTGCAGTCACTGCCACACCTTAATATAAACTGAATCATTGGAATCAAGGATTTATCAACAAGACCTTTTCCTAATTCTGAGCCTGGATACATCTTTATCCTTTTGAAATCAGGTCAATGCTTAGGGGACCTTATTAAAGATAATAAAATTGAAAAATAATTAGTATGCCTGTGTTCACTTTATAAACCAAAATGTGTAGAAGTGGCCTTTAGCTAGAGGCTCCAATATTTTAAATGCAAAGAAGAAGTATTTCTAGGTGGAGGGGAAGCCTTTTGTAACAAGTATGGATTGAAGAAACAAAACTGATAGCTGTTGAAAAGGAATTGGAGGAACTCAATGAAATGAGTTCTAAGCAGAAATGAGCTGAGCTGCTCATAAGTTGTGATTACTCTTGACATGCATTTCCCTCTTGCCCTGGCTTAACATGGTTGAAAATATGTGATAACTTAAAAACATATCGAAGATTTCCTAGACTATTCTACCACATGCTCCTGAGTCCTATTTTTCCTGCAGTGTCCCAAATATTCCACTGTTTCAATAACCACAGCCAACATGACAATGACAATTAGCAGGTGAGAACATTACCATTGATGTTGGCCAGGAATTAGTACTATTATTACCACTGGAAAGTGTTGAAGAGCCAGTACTCATACCCAATCAATGTCAGTGGGTAGCCCGGATTAACAAAAATGAACTCCTCACTTTCTAAGTGCCTTTCATGTTGCACATACTTCAAAACATCTGTTTCTTTTCTCTCAGTCCTTTCCTTCTCTCTCATTTTATTTTCATTATGTGTGTAAAATTCTTTGTTATCTTTGCTCTCAGATCATCGCCTTTTGCAATAAGGAAGTTATACAACTTAACTCTGCACATCCTCAGTCTGTGAGACTGAGAAAAATTTAATATCAAACATGCTCTATTGGACAACAACTGCAATTTCAGACTTTATTGAATAGTTTGGGGTGTTGACCTGTTACACTTTCAAGCAAAGTGCTATGATTACATTTTTATTTAATTATTTAAGTAAGTGACATTAAGAGCGAGAGTAAATATCATCTGCCAATTATTATTTTGTAAGCTAAGGAAGGCAGAGAGGAAAGTGCTAGTATTGTCATGGAAATTAGCAAAATATAATAAGAAAAACATGTCAAACTCTGTGAAGCCAAAACTTAAAAACACCATCATTAAAGGAAATAATCAAACTATTTTTAGGGATAAAGCAAAAAAAAAAAAAAAAAAACTATTGGTAGAAAAAAAAAGAAAACTTAAGGCATAAAAAGTAAGATGAACACAAACTGGTAATATAACTGTAAGCTATATTAGAAAAGTCTGCTTTACAATGAAAAAAAGGAAACATGTATAGGTTGCCAGAATGAAGTATTTGAAAAGTGATTTCAGATATTTGAATATTAAATACTTTAATAACATCACTATATGAGGATACAATTAACCTCTCCTGACATCAGTGGCAAAGCTTTATAAGGGATCTGAGGCATGAAAATAGAAATTGCAATTTAAAGCTGACTCTAAATAAATTGAGTAGTTTGTATTAGTGACATTTTAAAAATAATGTTACTTGTCTATACATTTCCACTCATTTTGAAAAATATTGCAAGTGTGTGAACTACTTATGTAAATTACCATCTAAAATATGATCTAGAAGAATAATAAAGTGATCTTTCCGTTTGTTTGTTTGTTTTTCGCTTTGATTCAAGCTAATCGTCCCAAGTCATTAAAATCTATTTAGCTATTTAAAACGATCTCTGTGCCTTGTTTTACATATATTTACATACAACATTCCATTTTTATACATCGCAATAATTTATTATAATTATATTTCTACACAATGTGCACTTTGGATATTTCCCTTGGTCTATGGAGAAACCTATGGAGTTGAAGTAAGTAGAATAGACTATTGCGTTGGACCAAAGAATTCAAGAGCAGATATTTTGAATAATTTGTTAATTTTCTACACGGAAACTATAAGAATAAACATAAAAAGCAATAGCCAAAAAGCAAAGAGAAACAAAAAGCAAGAATCTAAAGTGTTCAATTCTCTCTCCCATTGTACATTTGGTCAATTGTGTAAAATCTAAATTTGATTTATAAGACTTAAACTGTGATCAATTAAGGAAAAATTTTCAACCAAAATATTTAATATTTATTCAGATAGTATCTAAAAACTGGTCTGTTGGCTTGCTTGATAATAATCCTCTCTTTTATTACTTCTTTCCAAACTACAAGAGCTAACACAAACCTCTGCCTTGATCTCTATTTCTATCTCTATATCTCCTTTCTTGCTACAAGTGCACTGCAGCGATTATATGTCCTACCTAATTTAGTGTTCATTTAGTGAAACTAAGGATTCAGGATTTTAAATAATCTGCCTAAATATAATGCAACTCACTCTTAGATGAGTCACATCTAGAACTCAGGGCTCTAGATGCCTATTTGGTGCCAGGTTGCCTCTTAATTTCTAGTTATACATCAATTTCTGAGTAATTTTTAGATTATGGATGAATGAGCTGTGAACTATGAAAGCTTTCTAAACATGCATAAAGTTTAGAGTGATAATAAAATAAAACATGCAACGAAGTACATTTAGCACATACTTAATGGTAGGTGCAATTCATAACTTGCCATAAGGTAATTGGACATAAATAGTAAGTATGGATCATAAAAAAGCACGATTAGTCTTTCAAATGGTCAATTGCATTGTTTTATCTCCTTAATTATTATTTTTTTTACATCTTAGGTCATTAGTTAACCATGATTCTAGGTTACCATTAACTCTGTTCAGCCAAGTTATGCATGGAAAGATATTAAGAGGTGCAAACACACACACACCTTCACAGGAATATTTTGAAGGCATTCTATAAGTAACCGAATAAAGCAATCTATTCAAAAACATCTTAGGGGTAGGAAAGGCCTCTGAAAATCCAGTACCATGGACTAAGTCCTATGGGGGAGTTAGAGCGGTTTCCAGCAGTGAACTATTTTCATCAAAAAGTAGTACAAGAAGTTTCTAACTTGAAAGCAAAAGTTGCTTGTTGCTTCAAGTAACAGAGCTTTACCAACTGGGACTACTGAGCTCAAGGTTAATGTACAAGTACAATGATAAACAAGACAGCAACAAGGAATTGAACTTGAAAAATACTGGGGCACAAAGAGGAGGCAAAGGGAAAGGAGGTTGAACCAGTGTGAATCACACTTGCCTGTATCTCCAGGTCTTTAGAGGGGTTGGAGATCAGTGCCGAAATGCATGCTTTGCTCGTCTCATGCTTTGATCCCCCTTAAAGTTAGAACTTCAGGAAAGCAACAAATGGCAAGTCATAGGAAGACCACTGTCTGAAACTTGCTTCCCATTACTCTTGCTATTTTCTACATGAGGCAAGAAGCTGTTAGTTTATTAGAAGTGTTAAATAACAAAAATTCAACTGAGTAAATTTTAAAGCTCTAACTGCCTTTATTAATGGATTCATGAATAGCACAGTATCCCATCAAGCAAGTAGAGAAAAGCTCCAAAGGGCAACAGAGAAGAAAAGGAATTTAAAGGTAGAGAGGGAGCAGAAAAAAGGAAAGTATCAGCAAAAGATCTATTGTTTTAGGCAAGGTCACCCTCCTAAGGGGACAAGAAGGAGTCTATCAATACATTTCCTAGTGCTGACCAGGAATTTCCCATATTGAGTGGCTAAAGGTTAAAGTTCTGAGGGGTTGAAACTACAATTAGGTTAGAATGAATTAAATCTTGGTTTGCTGACTTGAGGCCTTAACCTAAGTGGCTCCATTTTGGTCCTGTGGTCTTCTTTTTATCAGAAGAAACACCATTTCTTGCACTTTGTTTGCTGCAACTTAAGTAATTTGCCTGACTTTTTAGCAAGTGTCTCTGGTTTAAGGAAGAGTTGATCTTAAATGAACAGAGAGCAACAAAACAAACGGTAATAATACAATTGAAGTATAACTATTATGGTGTTCAGTGAGAGGAAAAGATTATTTGGGGAGTTTTTGACTGTCTGGTAATCAGAAATGTCTAAAGAAGAGAGGTAAAATACTGAAGATTAAAGATGGGCACTTTAGCAAAAATCATTTTAATTTATCAGACTCTCTATGGCAATGCTTTTGTGTTTGAACCTATTAATGAGTCATAAAATCAATTTAATGGATCACATCCAGCATTTAAATAGTAGCTAGAATAGAATAAAAATGTGATAGAAACTATCAAAGTGCATGATGTATAGTAAGGGCAAGTATCATTTGACCAAACTCATGTGTATGTGTGTGAGTAGTTCTGGCTCTCTGTGCAACAAATGCATTTGCCATTTGAGTCAAAGAAAAAAAAATCTATCACCCTCAAATAAACAAAAACAAAAACAAACTTTGAAAATCACCACCCCTCCCCCAAGGTGCAAATTGAAAAGGACTAATGTCCTTGAATGTACAAATAATCCTTTAGGTGGTAATGTACAAACAATCCTTTATGTGGTAAAGTCACAATAACTCACCAAAACCACTTTATTCCTCCTACATAAGAGTTCTCAAAAGAGTTCTCCCTTCCTATCTCAACACCTAATTTTATTTTTTCTCACATACAGAAACAGCACACAACCAGTCACACTCTCACAAAGAATATCCCACAGAATATTATACTGACAAATGCTAATTAGCTCAAAATTGTTAATAGTTTGCTTTCTTTTTCCTCATAATTATTTCAAATTGGTACATTTTTCCCAGTTTTTCAGAAGTAATCTCTAAAGATGATGACAAACTGCCTTCCACTCATTTTTCCTATTCTAATTTAGTATAGCTACATAAAACAAATGCACACTTACACACCTACCAACCACAGAAACAAGAGGAGATCTTTGGAAAGTCATTATTATTAACAGGCTTCAAGACCATCCCCCTACTTATTTTCTATTCATAGATAAGTGGGCAAAATAGCAGCCTTCCATCTGGTTGATCCCACTGGGTTTCAAATATACCATCTGGCCCATTCTCCATAATTGTATGCATCTCTTCCAACTACCTAAAATGAGTACACAAGAAATCCGGAACCTACCCGATTCCATGAGAAGTTTTTACTGAAGAGTTCTTCATTCAGGTCATGTTTCTATGCAATCTTTTCTGACTCAGGAGTATTTTGGGATGTACTCACCTCTGAATCAGTTTATTTGATGGGATGAGAGCCGCCACTGTTGAACACACCACATGGAAGAGTAGGCTGACTCCCATCTTCATGTGATAAAGGAATGACCAATACCACTGCCTTGGAGGTTGGAAACTCCTATGCGTGTTTTAGGAGAAAGAAATGGTACACTTATATACAGCTTTGTGTCAGTATTTTTCCGTGTAAGATTATGCTACAACAGTAATCAAAACTAAATTTTTTAAAAGTTTTTTTTTTAGTATGAAATTTCCAGGGTGCACTGAACAACGGCTTTACAAAGTATAAGCTATTCAGTTATGTTATTGTTATTGGGTGTTTTTATTCTTTTACTGTCACAGCTTAATGAATAAAAGCAATAGTGAAACTTAATAGGCCTTTTGCTAGAAGAGTTTTCTATCCGAATTACTTATGGAGCAACAAATATGCTATGTGAAGGAAGTGTACAATGTTAAAAGTCACAGAGCATAGCTCAGAGAGGCTTAAGTGATTCTGTATGACTCAAGATTGATGCGTGTAATAATATGGTTTAAGGTGCAGGTGGAGGTACCAAAGAGGGCAATGCATTTGTTTAATGGAGTGTCTTTTTCTTATATTACTGATGAAAGAGAGTGCTGTTATCTGCTGGTATACATTTAAACTTTATGTTCTTTTTGTTTCCTTAGTCACAGAATTATAGTTTCTTAGAAAATCACTAAACCTTACCATCAATATTTTCATCCAGGCTTTTTCTAGGCATTTAAGTGCATGAATCTTTTTGAGTAACCAGTACCGTAACAGTAGACTAAAGGCACATATCAGACTCCTCAACAATTCCATGTCATGAGTTAAGGATTTATTTATCATTTGTTTTAAGGTGGCACAATATACATAACATGCAATTTACCATTTTAAGCAGTTTTAAATGTACAGTTCAGTGGCAGTAAATACATAAACACTGTTGTGCAACCATCTACCACTTTCCATTTCCACAACATTTTTAAACTTCTCAAACTAAAACGCAATACTCATTAAACATGACTCCCCATTCCCTTCTCCTTCTAGGTCCTGACTACCACCATTCTACTTTCTGTCTCTATAAGTTTGATTGTTCTAGATACCTTGTAGAAGTGAAACTTATCTTTTAGTGACTGGCTTATTTCATATAGTATGTTGTCTTCCAGTTCCATTTCTGTTGTAGTATGCATCAGATATTTCATTCTTTTTAAAATCAAATAGTATTCCATTGTAAGTTTATACCACATTTTATTTACCCAATGAACACTTGGATTGCTTTGGCTCTTGTGAACATCTTGTGTACAAGGGTCTGTTCAAGTCCTTGTTTTCATTTCTTTTGGTTATATATCCAGAAGTGGAACTGCTGAATCATATGATATTTATATTTCCAACTGACTTGAACATCAGTGAGACTGACCCCAGCATATATATCCATTTGCTTATTTGTTCAATTCTACTATACATATATGGTGGTTTCAGAACTGTTGACCAGTACCTTTATGGGAAATAAATTTATCAGCTAGAATGCAGTGCTTAGATACAGTTTCTTTTGCTTTTATAGACTCAGCTGATTTGCAAAAATATTTAGGTCAGCATCTTATCCTACATCTCCTTCAGGGAGCTTGCACACATCTGTAAATAGAGATGGATACTTTTATTACATTCTGTATTCCATCCTGGGATTCCCAGCCTTCTAAGGGTTTTGTTTTAATTTGTAAATTTACTTTAAGGTTTCCTATTTGTGTTGTAAAGTTTTACAAGTTTTGACAAATGCATAGTTATATATCCAACATTACAGTATTGTACAATATGGGTCTACTGTTCTAAAACAACCTTTGGAATTCATCTACTCAATCCTCCCCTCTCTTCCTGAACTACTGGCAACCAATGATTCTGTTCACTATTTCTATGGTTTTGCCTTTTTCACAAAGTCATATAAGTGGTACATACTGGGTGTAGCTTTTTCAGATTAGTAGACTAGTTCCCCCCCCACACACACACACTAAGCAAAATATATTTAAAATTAATCTATGTATTTGTGTGGTTTGATAGTAGTTTCCTTCCTTTTAACCATTAAATAGCATTTTAATCTAAGCAGGCTTTATGTAAACATAAGTTTCCAAATCATTTGGATAAATACCTATGACCACAATAGTAGGATCCTATGGTAAGATTATATTTAGCTTGTAAGAAACTACCAAACTGTCTTCCAAAATGGCTGCACAGTTTACCTCCTCAGAGAAATAACTGAAAATTTCTGTTGAGTTTTGGTTTACAATCAATAATTTGAAAGTTAAAGAGGAATAACTGGATAAAGTAATAAAACCGTATCCTGCAGTTAAACATATATTAATCACCCTCAGTGATTTCCTGTGTGACAAATGTTAGTAATGCTAAAGTAGCAAAGGTGAGCTTTTTAAAAATGTTAATTAGGTAATATAGAGTACAATATTGGTTTCAGAAGTAGAATTCAGTGATTCATCACTTACATGTGATACCCGATGCTCATCACAAGTGCTCTCCTTAAAAAAGGTGAGGTTTTCACAGTCAGTGTGACTGTCCTCTCTGCACGTTAATTCTTCATTTGTGAAAGGAATTAAAAAGTATATGGAAGTCAATGAAAATGGTAACACCATAACCCAAAACCTCTGGGACCCAGCAAAGGCAGTCATAAGAGGAAAGTATATAGCAACCCAGGCCTTCCTAAAGAAGGAAGAAAGATCTCATATACACAACCTAACCTTACACCTTAAGGAGCTGGAAAAAGAACAGCAAATAAAACCCAAAAACAGCAGGAGACAGGAAATAATAAAGATTAGAGCAAAAATTAATGCTATTGAAACCAAAAAACAAAACAGTAGAACAGATCAATGAAACCAAAAGCTGGTTCTTTGAAAGAATTAACAAAATTGATAAACCAGTAGCCAGTTTGATCAATAAGAAAAAGGAAAGAACCCAAATAAAATCAAGGATGAAAGAGGAGAGATCAAAACCAATACAACAGAAATAAAAACAATAATAAGAGAAGGTTATGAACAATTATATGCCAATAAAATGGGCAATCTGGAAAAAATGGACAAATTCCTAGAAACATATACACTACCAAAACTGAAAGAGGAAGAAATAGAAAATTTGAACAAGACCATAACCAGGAAGGAAATAAAATTAGTAATCAAAAATCTGCCAAAAAACAAGAGTCCAGGGCCAGATGGCTTTCCAGGGGAATTCCACCCAACATTTAAGGAAGAGTTAACACCTATTCTCTTGAAACTGTTCCAAAAAATAGAAATGGAAGGAAATCTTCCAAACTCTTTCCATGAAGCCAGCATTACCCTGATTCCAAAACCAGACAAACACCCCACTAAAAATGAGAACTATAGACCAATTTCCCTGATGAACATGGATGCAAAAATCCTCAACAAGATATTAGCCAACCGGATCCAACAATACATTAAAAAAAGTATTCACCACGACCAAATGGGATTTATACCTGGGATGCAGGGCTGGTTCAATCTGCAAAACAATTAACGTGATTCACCACATCAATAAAAGAAAGGACAAGAACCATATGATCCTCTCAATAGATGCAAAGAAAGCATTTGACAAAATTCAGCATCCTTTCTTGATAAAAACCCTCAAGAAAGTAGGGATAGAAGGATCATACCTCGAGATCATAAAAGCCATATATGAATGACCCAATGCTAATATCATCCTCAATGGGGAAAAACTGAGAGCTTTCCCCCTGAGGTCAGGAACAAAAAGGGGATGTCCACTGTCGCTGCTATTATCAACATAGTATTGGAAGTCTTAGCCTCTTCAATCAGACAGCACAAAGAAATAAAAGGCATCCAAATCGGCCAGGAGGAGGTCAACCTTTCACTCTTCGCAGATGACATGATACTGTATATGGAAAACCCTAAAGATTTCACCAAAAAACTGCTAGAACTGATTCATGAATTCACTAAAGTTGCAGGATATAAAATCAATGCACAGAAGTCGGTTGCATTCCTATACACCAACAATGAAGCAACAGAAAGAGAAATCAAGGAATCGATCCCATTTACAGTTGCACCAAAAGCCATAAAATACCTAGGAATAAATCTAACCAAAGAGGTGAAAAATCTATACACTGAAAACTATAGAAAGCTTATGAAAGAAATTGAAGAAGACACAAAGAAATGGAAAAAGATCCCATGCTCCTGGATAGGAAGAACTAATATTGTTAAAATGTCGATACTACTCAAGGCAATCTACAGATTCAACTTGATCCCTATCAAAGTAACACCAGGATTCTTCACAGAGCTAGAATAAATAATCCTAAAATTTGTATCGAACCAGAAAAGACCCCGAATAGCCAAAGCAATCTTGAAGAAGAAAACCAAAGCAGGAGGCATCACAATCCCAGACTTCAAACTATACTACAAAGCTGTAATCATCAAGACAGTATGGTACTGGCACAAGAACAGACACTCAGGTCAATGGAACAGAATAGAGAACCCAGAAATGGACCCACTAATGTAAGGGCGACTAATCTTTGACAAAGCAGGAACGAATATCCAATGGAAAACACAGTCTCTTCAGCAAGTGGTGCTGGGAAAACTGGACAGCGACATGCAGAAGAATGAACCTGGACCACTTTCTTACACCATACACAAAAATAAACTCAAAATGGATGAAAACCTCAATGTAAGACAGGAATCCATCAAAATCCTCGAGGAGAAAGCAGGCAAAAATCTCTTTGATCTTGGCCGCAGCAACTTCTTACTCAACATGTCTCTAGAGGCAAGGGAAACTAAAGCAAAAATGAACTACTGGGGCCTCATCAAAATAAAAAGCTTCTGAACAGCAAAGGAAACAATCAACAAAACTAAAAGGCAACTGACAGAATGGGAGAAGATATTTGCAAATGACATATCAGATAAAGGGTTAGTATCCAAAATCTATAAAGAACTTACCAAACTCAACATCCAAAAACCAAATAATCCAGTGAAGAAATGGGCAAAAGATATGAAGAGACACTTCTCTAAGGAAGACATCCAGATGGCCAACTGACACATGAAAAAATGCTCCACATCACTCATCATCAGGGAAATACAAACCAAAACCACAATGATATACCACCTCACACCTTTCAGAATGGCTGACATTAACAACTCAGGCACCAACAAATGTTGGTGAGGATTCAGAGAAAGAGGATCTCTTTTGCATTGTTGGTGGGAATGCAAGATGGTGCAGCCACTGTGGAAAATAGTATGGAGGTTCCTCAAAAAACTAAAAATAAAACTACCCTATGACCCAGCAATTGCACTACTAGGCATTTATCCAAGGGATACAGGTGTGCTGTTTCCAAGGGATACATGCACCCCCATGTTTATAGCAGAACTATCAACAATAGCCAAAGTATGGAAAGAGCCCAAATGTCCATTCATGGATGAATGGATAAAGAAGAAGTGGTATATATATATATATATATATATATATATATATATATACACACACACACATACATACAATGGAGTATTATGCAGCAATCAAAAAGAATGAAATCTTGCCTTTTGCAACTATGTGGATGGAACTGGAGGGTATTATGCTAAGTGAAACTAGTCAGTCAGAGAAAGACAAAAATCATATGACTTCACTCATATGAGGACTTTAAGAGACAAAACAGATGAACATAAGGGAAGGGAAACAAAAATAATATAAAAACAGGGAGGGGGATGAAACAAAAAGAGACTCATAAATATGGACAACAAACAGGGTTGCTGGAGGGGTTGTGGGAGGGGGGATGGGCTAAATGGGTAAGGGGCATTAAGTAATCTACTTCTGAAATCATTGTTTCACTGTATACTAACTAATTTGGATGTAAATTTTAAAAAATAAAAAAAATAAAACTAAAAAAAAATTCTTCATTTGTTAAAGGAGAAGGTAGCATCCCTCTTCCAAGCATTTTGGATGGTTAAATGAAATAATGTTAGCTGCATAAAAGCATTGCTATGCACTAAAATCTATGGCTAATCTCTTTTGACTTTTACCATTGTTCTGTACTTCACTGACTTCCTAGTACCTTTACAATGTACTTTTCTCAAATAACTTTCATACTGTTTTAGTTATAAACCTAAATCTACGCTGTTAATTCTTGAAAAATTCTCCATCCTTTCACTTAGCAGAGTATATTATATACACACACACACACACACACACACACACACATACTTTAGATATATGTAGTGAAAAGATAGAGTGATTTATATATATTAAAGATATTTTATTATTTATATATGTGTGTATTCTATGTATGTATATACACATGTGTGTATATGTTTTTATATATTTATATTTATATACAAATCTGTAGGTATTAAATCCCATCAGTCTAGGCTGGGTCTGGTAGAAACACTTGGGTTCTCCTTTTCATGAATATTATTTATTAAAAACCAGAAAGAATTTGGCCATTTGTGTACCCAGACACGGAGTGACACTTATCCCTTCTCTTCACTATTTTACTAGACCTCCAATAGTATATTTACTATTTCTATACAATCACACACATAGAGTCTCTCTCATGATTTCCTTAAAATTATTCTTGGTGCTTCTTAACATTCTGGAACTGGAACAAAATAATTAAGAATAATTCTGTTTCTTCTTTTCCTCTTCCCTTCCCCCAGGAGTTGAGACACCAGGATGCAGGTAAATGTGGAACGTAGATCTCCTCTCCTCCAACTTTCCCATCCCTCCTTCCAGCTTCTGAGAACCATGCCTCTAGAGAAACTTCTTTTCCCTTCTCCCTGTACACCTGTGCCTGGCAAAACTATCTCCAGTATTAAAAATCTTTAACAAATACCTTAAGCTGACTTATGATTCATACATTTGTAAAAAGTTACTCTTTTGTATTTTATCCAATGAAGTTTACTGAGCACTTAAGATATGCCAGACAAAGTGGAAGGCATAATTTGCCACAAAACACTTTCAATGTTATCATCATCATCATTTAATCATCCCTCCACAAATATTTATTAAATCACAACTATTGTAGGAATTGGAATACAATGGTAAGAGAAGCTGATCTGGTCCACACTTACAATCTATTAGAATAATAATAAAACTTTACACAGTAGAATTTCTAGTCTGGTGAAATAATGAAAATTCATACAGTAGATTACAATTTAAAATTACAGTAAGTTACACCATATATTTTGTTTTTATGACAACATTTTCAACTTTAAATTACTAGATATTTAGCTTTCTATTGTCTTCCTCTTAAAAAATATCCCTGGTTTTGTTTTCTGGCTGTTTGTATAATGAAATCTATTGTTATAACCTGGTATTACTCTTAGAAGTACCACTTTCAAAGAGGGAATGTATAAAAAGGTCATTTTTGCTTACGCATGCTGCATTTTCAATGGCACATTTAGTCATAAATATCCAGTGGGGAGACAGCCACAGTAGACTCAGGAATGAGAAGTAGGCTGGAGATATGGGATTCATGAGATATATTGTTGGTAAGTGAGGCCATGGATGAAAACACCTAGATAGACAGGTAAATAAAATGAGAACAGGAGAGAGAACCCTAAAGATTACATCCATGGAACATGAAGAATTGGTCAAAGGAGAAGCTTGTCTAGGAGACTTAAAAGACCAGTCACAAATGAGAAACTGGGAGATTGTACATAGGAAGAGTATTCCCAGGAAGAGAGAGCAGACCATTTTGATTAAAATGCAGGACAAAAACTTTCAAAGCAGATTCTACAATTAGTGTATTAATGGTGACCCTCCACAAGTAGGTTTAGAGAGCTGAAATCGACTTTTGTGTTTCAAGAATGAATGTGATGAAAAAGTATAGACAGCCAGGGTAGATGAAGACTGTGATTAAGAGTGTCAAAAGTATGCTTCTTTTTTTTTTGTTTTGTTTTTGTTTATGTATCCACACCTAAAAATCAGATCTCTTGTGTTCTTTTGTCTTCTCTAGTCTCCTCCCCTTCTCTTGTTTCCTTTCCCCCCTACCTTCCTTGGTCTTTCTCAACATATCTGTTGATTCTGTCTTTGGCATCCTAATACTTCTAACCTATCTTTTTCAGACACTGGAATGAGAATCTGGCTGAGAGGTAAAAAAAAATTTGATATTATATAATCCCTTACAAAAAGTTAAATGCAAAATCTAACTTAGATGTCTGAATCTATGATACTGGCTTCAACATGTGGAGGGTGTTGATGTGTGTTTGCTTTGCATTGCTGATCCTCTGATAGTGAGCAGAAACTGCAGCTTGGTAAATGTCACTGCTCTCTGGGGTCTTGAATGCCAGGATGCAGCTGGTCTGTGGAGCTGTCTCTAAAGTGATTGAATGAAGACAAATCTGGCTCTCCATGGAGCATTCTCTAATGACATCAACCAAATTGAAAATTCTTCACCAAAGGATTTATAGAGCAAACTCCCTGGTACTGAATTCTGATATATTAGACCAACTTAGGGAGATTTTTACTTTTATTTTTTCTCTGGGGAAAACAACATAATAAATTATTCCAAAACTATTTCCTCTCTATCTACAATACTGTTTGGAATGTGTTCTGGAACATGGGTAAAGTGACTGTTTCACCCTTCTTTGCATATTTGATGGAGCTGCCTGAATCTTTCCTAGCTTAATGAATTCTCCACATTATGAAATTCACACAGCAATGTACACAGAAGATGTACTCATTAAATATTAGGTATTTTGGTGAAAGGTGGAGTTTATCTCTTACTTGAGACTGAAAATGACCTGTGATTACTTTTCAATATCTGCATCCAGGATGCGTCGATAACCTCAATTTTTACATCAGAAACATCCTCTGTGGTTTCTGAATCGAAATATACTGACAGTAGAATGTTAAAAAAAAAGACAGCAAATAATGAGTTCTGAGGGCCAACGGTAGATATCAAATAGGCATATGCTACTTTCTGGAACAACAGTAGCCATGTTTCCAGAAGCACCCTATAAGTCCATAGCAGCCTCGCTCTCTAGCGTGTAAGTGTTAGGAACTTGTGTTTATTTTGGCTAAGGTTTTGACTGCAACCTAGCATACCATTTTTTTCTGAACTTTTTCTGGTTCTCTAGGCTTATACTATTCTGTAATCCATTCATACTGTTATACTGTTTTTAAAAATGTATTTTCTGTTACATAATAATCAGAGTCAGAGTCTGTTGCCTACAGCTAAGAACACTGATAGATACAATTGCCATATACATCAAAACTCAGAAGCAGCCACCAAGGATTTTTATCAAATTTAACTCTGACTATTCATTATTAATGCCTCAGAAAACTCAAGTATGGGATTGCTTTATGAAAATACTCTGTTTACTCTTCAAATATGGTAATGATGTGAGGTACTAAGGTTTGATTACTCTTGAGTAAGAATGAATGTGATGAAAAAGTATAGACAGCCAGGGTGGATGAAGACTGTGATTAAGAGTGTCAAGAGAATGCTTCTTTTGTTTTTGTTTATGTATCCATGTTATGTTTTGTTTTGTTTATGAATTTGGTGAATGAGGCCATGGAAGGTCAGATTCGGATTGTTGACTATGGAGATTGCATTTCCCAGTTTGTTACATAAATGCCCAAGCTCCACAGGTCACTTTCTGACTTATTTCTAGCCATGTGCCCTTAAAAACACAGCTGATATTTAAAAACTTACTCACCAATATCCAAAATAATGTGTTTTTTCTCCAAAGTCTCTAAGGATATTTTTTTTGAATGGTGAGCTCCAAATGCTACCAATTTATTTACTTTTGTAACCCTATGAATGTGATCCTTTTTAATGGTTTATGGTTTCACCTCAATCTCTTTGCCCCCAAAGTAGAAATCCTCTAGCTAATTAGGCACTCATTTGAAAATATATGCCACTTTCTTTTTATTAAGCCACAAATATGATCTTCTCCATAAATCTTTAGAGGAAGGGTGATTTCAGAGTTTGTTTCAAAATAAATCTTTGTGTTGGGATTATCATACAGAACATATGTCTTAATATACCAATGTATACTAAGAAGAATTTCACTTGAATCCTGTAATTTAAAATTCTGTGTTGATATTTAATAATATCTCTTAATAAACAAAATGTATATACCTCTATGTGGAGGAGAGATATTTACTCCACCTTATATATGCAAATAATTATTTTCTTGAACTAAAAGTAATCTTAGTAGAGAAATGACCCTGGCACCCACTCGATACCACATTTTTAATTTAAAAAAAAAATTTCAATTTCTTTTTGAGAGTGAGCACGTGAATGAGTGTGGGTCAGAGAGAGAGAGAGAGAGAATCCCACAAGGTGCAGAGACGAGGGGGGTGGGTAGGAAGAGGGAGAGAGTGCAGAGCCTGGAGCTGGGCTTGAGCTCACCTGAAGCAGGGCTCAAGCTCACCAATTGTGAGATCATGACCTGAGTTGAAGTTGGATGCTTTACCGACCGAGACACCTAGCACCCCCGCCCCCCCACTTTTGGTAGGTGAACAAATTCTTCAGAAAGCTGATTTATTAAACAACCTATGAATACATTTGAAAAAGTTACTTTCTAGTGTCCAACTGAATTTGCAGTAGATATAGTATTTTACCAATATTATTTAATTGACACGATAGATATTGAAAAAAAACAGTACTATTTAGATAAAATTAATACAGTTATGCCATATAGCACAGAATTTTGACCCACAATATGGCATGATATTGGAAAATCTCATCCTTATTTATGGATGTTTTTTTTTTTTCCATTTGAGGTCTTATCAACTTTTTTTATAAGTATTTTTTTAAAGTTTATTTATTGAGAGAGAGAGAGAGAGAGAGAATAAGTGGAGGAGTGGCAGAGAGAGAAAGAGAGGGAGAGAGAGAGGATCCCAGGCAGACTCTGCCCTGTCAGTGCAGAGCCTGATGCGGGGCTTGGGCTTACAAACCCTGAGATCTTGACCTGAGCCAAAGTCAGATACTTAACAGAATGAGTCCCCCCACCCCCCCACAGGTGCTCTGAGTCTTTCTGCTTTTATAAGGGTAAGTAAAGTCTACTCTGAGCTTAGCGTAATGTTCAAATATATGCCTTTGTTCTATTCCAATATAACACAGATCTGCTTTTAGGCACATTTCAAAGAGCATTAACTCAATTCACCACTTTTTACTACGTATCAAAACTTGACTGAGCTGAGACCCTTTCTTCAAGTAAGGCTTTTAATAAACAATCACATGTAATAAATGTGAGTATGGAATTATGATGGTTGGAGTGCAGATGGAGAGCCCTCATCTCAGGCACTGAGACCCTGAAATACCCTAGATCTAGAGAAGGGTGTTTGGAAAACATCACTCTGAATAATTTATTCTGGTATGATTTATTAAGGGACTCCACCAAAGAATGTATACCAGAGCCATGCTATTTCAAATCCCCACCACCTAGGATTTACCTTGTTTCATTACATGTATTGTATAGCATGGGCCATTGGATTGTTTTATGAAACATATAATCCTATAAAACTCATTGTTGCATTTATTATAATTATGACGTTAGGATTTTGTCAAAATACCATTCAACTTCTCTTTACTCACAGGAAAACTATTTCATATGTCATGGATAGGAATAATTGTACCCATGTGAAATTGATTTGTTTTCACCTTTGGAAAACTGGTACACATGTAATCGTTTCCTTATATTCACTGGTTGCTAATAAGCTCAAGGAGAAATTTGGGGCTAAAGTCTAGCAAGTGTACCATGACTTCTGGCCGTATTTTGTATGCTAATCATTGACTTTGTATGTTCTGGTTATGTCTTTGTTTTTTGCATTTGTTTTTAAACTTTGATTTTAGCTTTAATATGTTACATTTGTATTTTTAAATGCTGCCTAAAATCCATTTTATTTTAGCAAGACAGGATATATGTTTATTAGAATAATTTTTAAATGTACTACCTCTTTTTCCTCACCCATGTGAATTCTTAAGTGTGTACATTTAATCTGGAAACTTCTGATGCTTTTCTATTTTCTCCTCAATACTTATCCTCAATAAATCTACTCATTCCCAAACTATTTTCACACATACACTAGAGGTAAGATACTAATAATTTTTCAAATATTTGATTTGCTTGTGAACAGTCCTTTTTCCTCAAAAACGATTTAGGTAGAAACATTCGTCTTCTACTTTTAATTCAAATACTTCCGAGGTTCCCAGTCTGGTGCAAACATGCGAAACTCAACATGCTTCCAAAATCTTAACAGCTAAGCAGAGTAAATAGATAATAAAGGAAGACACTACTGCTTTGGCACTTCATTAGCAGAAAACTAAATAGCAGATCCTTTTAAAAATGTTTTCAGAAGCTAGGAGGATACAGCAATGAGAGCTATTATGTGCATACAGATATCAGATATGTAAATTAGGTTGAACTTTGTTTGTGTCTATCAACCTGTCTTCCCTGAGGTTAACCAGGACTTTTGTAAAGCTTTGCCATAGTAATTGGTATATCTAAAATAATAACTAGTGTCCTAAGTATGATCTCTTAGAAGTAACAGCCTCAATATCAGGGATAACAGAAATTTAACTTTATCACTTCCAACCGTATTTCAGGGCAATAGAATAGTTTCTGTGCCATCCATCAATTGATAAACCAAATTAGCATGTAGTACAGGGGCCCTTAAAGCGTTAAATGATTTTATTAGAAAATACTCTTCTTGCAGCATCAGGCTCAACATAACTATCCAGTTTAAAATAAATATTTCCCAATGTTAAAAAATTATCTGCTTAATAGTCAGAGAGCCTAGCAGATCCCCAGGGATAATTAGACAGAATCACACTATGGAAACTGGGAGGCACATCAAGCAGATAATATCTAATACATTTTAAGCAGTGGCTCTCCACTTTTGCCCTGTAATTATTTCTCACACAATATGATCCATCCCAGGGCAGAATTTTTGAATATAAACATAACTTTCAGTGGGAACCACTAATGAAGGAGCAATGCTTAGTGCTATCCAGAACAAGGACATGCATAAATCATAATCTCAAAATGCGAAAACAGAATGAACTGCTCTATTATTCAAGAGTTACAGTCCTCAATACATTAGTATCCCCCAAACTAATGACATCAAGTAGACTTTTATTCTAGCTAAAACTTTCTAACCCACAAAAGCAATATGAATACATTTATTATTTCCAAATTTCCTTGAGATATTTTCTAATTAAGTGTATAATTTTGGACAACATATTAATAACATTTCTATCCAACAAAACCAGCATTTTATTCAAACCGAATCTTCTCCCAAAATGATTTATACATTGCATCATTTTTATAAATCAGTCTAATGTTTTATATATAATAATTGTGTTCATCTCTAGTTTACTTATAATTCTGCCACAGGACAAAATCTGTAAGCAGATTTCACGGACTTCAGATCCAACATAATATTTATAAACCAACCAGATAACTATTGATGAAAAAGAAAATTAGTATTTTTTTCTATTTTTCCTAAAGCAAAGACCAAGACAGGAAATTAAGCACCTTATTGCATTCTAGTTTTTTCTAGGTTCACTACTGAGGATGCAGGGAATTCTCTGTGTTCCTCTGTGTGTGTGTGTGTGTGTGTGTGTGTGTGTGTGTATTGTAGGAGGAGATTTCTGACTTGACCTTTCATCTCCTTTAAATCTATGATTTTGTCCTAGTTCTCACATATGTGCATGTCCTGCTAATGCCATATTATAAACCACTAGGGTTTGGCAGATACTATCTGGGCAAATGCTACTCAGGATCCCTTCATCCTTCAGGACTGTACTTTATTTCTGACCTCCAATTGTTTTCTGTACTTTCCCTCCAGCTCATCCATTTAAAACAAAAGCATGTCTTATCTTCATGTTTTATTTAATACTTTTGGTGTCTGAGCTGGGAGGACTTGTTCTCTACATCTTGCTAACATAATTCCAAAAACTTCCTTTCAATTATGTTTTCTGAACTGCAGTGATTTTTAATGTGTTTTAGCCCTTTTCCTCTACAGAAGCCTTGATAAGGTGAAATATAGGTTATATCTATTTGCCCTCACTAGTTTGACATGTCTAGAGCTGCAATTACTCTATTTCTCAAAGACGAGGTTGAGCTAAATAATATTGAAAATTTTTAAAACTGACTATTATTTCATTGCTGGGTCCAGCTCTTCTAATCGGAATGGAGAATAAACTGTAAGACTATTTAATTAGAGCCTTTGTTTGAATTGTAGAGATCTAGCCCAGTTTTTGTTGGTAGATATCCAACAACCAGATCTCCTGCTAGTAGCTTTGTGAAGGGAAACAAGGCAACAGAAAACAAACTCAAAATAATGAGCTTTTCTGTGAAGTTCTTCCCATAAGAATGGCCCCACTTTGACCATAAAAAAAAGGATGTGTGGTATGTAGTTCAATTTGGGCCTTCATAGGACAATAAAATAAATAATCCCTGTACTTATATTATTGCAATCTAATCAACTAGTCAAAATGAGTAAAGGAAATATCATTTTGGAAATACTGGATATATGAAAACACTTCAAAAATATTTTGCAAGTTTGTTAAAAATTTGCAAAGCACAATAGTGTATTTATTGAGGAATAGAAATATGAAAACAAATTATCATTCTTCATTCCTTTCTGAAACTAATCTTATCACAAAAAGCATGTGTCTTCATCTATTTTGCTAAGCCTCTCTATTTGATTTAACAATGAAAGAAGACTAAATTATCCACTTTCACTTTATTGAATGATGAAACATTTGCACAACTGTTGTTGGATCTGGTTGCTATGAGGAAGAATTGTTTTCCTAAATGCACTTGGCCTTTCTTACCCCTATTACGTTCCTTTTCCCTGGATGTAGGTTGAATGGTTCTGTCTATAAATTTACAAAGAATAACCTGAGCAAAAATGACATGGCTGCTTTCTCCTTTTCTTGGGAGGGTTTCTAGACATCACAAGTTTGAGTTCACTGTTCTGCTTTATTCCTTCATCTCTTCAATTTTATCTTGGCACTGTTCATTACTTTTCTGTAACCTGGTGAGTTAAAATCTAGGATTTATTTAACAAGCCAAATGATATCTCAAAAGAAGTTCTGACTTTCAGTCTAACCTCTCTTGGAAAAAAAGATTATATTTTGGCTTCCATCTTTAACTTTTGCTCTATTTCTTAAATTTCTTAGAGGGGTTGTTCCTCATAGGAAGTTGCCTCAGAGACACCAACAGAACTATATATATTTTTGTACAGTTTCTTATTAAATTATAGATGCTTGATTGCTCTTTCTATATTATGTCCTTAGACATACTTAATACCAAATCCATCTCTACCAGAGTCATAAGTGATGTTAGATGTTAGTGCAAGAACAATTAACAGACTTGGTTAAGAGAAAACCCCTGAAAAATGCTAACATCTAGTATTCTTTGCAAGCCATACAAAGTGACCACCAGGCTTGTTTTAACTGATAGTTTGTTTTGATACATTCAAAATTTCAAATATGCCTAAATGTATTCAGTTTTCTTCATGACTATCATTTCACATCATTTCTTGTAATGGCCTTGACTTTGTTTATGTTGAGATTGTAAACCATTGGCTCAGAAATGATCTTAGGGAGTATCTGATCCATTTGCCTTGTTTTCCAGTAGATACCAAGGACTGGAGACATTGAATCATTTCTTCAAGGTAACACACCTAACCAGAGAGAGACAAAATTCATTTCACTTTTAATAAGAAAATAAAATTATTCAGATGTTTAAGTACTTCTACAAAGAAGGCAGGTACTATTATTCAAATAATATGATAATGGTTTACATTTATTGAATACTTACTCTATGCTAAACACAGCTCTTAGCATTTTACATACATTATTTCATGTCATAACAATCCTACAGGGTGTACATTTATTATAATCATTTTCTGGATGATAAAAGTTAAAACTTAAAAAGTTTAAGTAACTTACCCCATCAGTGTGGTGCATAAATGGAGCAGCTGGGATTTGAAAACGGGCTTGACTAATGTAAAGTTTATACTTTCATCCACTTGAAACTAATCTGTCTCTCAGACTGTAAATGATTACTGATTTTCATCTTAGATCTACACTTATTTTTTAAAAAATTTCAACCTTTCCATATCATCTTATTCTCATGGGTAAGCAATAATTTAAAATTATATTACAAAGAAAAGAAATGCTAAAAGTGAACAGTGTGCAAATGCAGATACTCAACAGTTTTCTTTTACTTGTAAGATATAAGTATGTGCCCAGATCTCACACAGAGAAGAGGGAATTTAATATCAGTAATCAAATTAAGATCTTAATGATCACAGCTTTTTCATAGTGCCTTCTCTGTATTTTTGCAAAATGTTTGACAAACAGTACCTATTTTTGGAGAGCCATAAAAATAGATATACATGTATTTATGTATGACACAAAGTACACACAAAAAATAAAATACTAATAATTACCACATAATATATTTTTTGCTATCTAGGAATTTTATAAATGCAAATTTGTAACATAAAATTCACTTTATAAATTTAAGTACTAAGAGATAATATTTTTGATTCACAGCATCTCCATTTTATAGGTAAGAAATTTAGGGTAAATAAATAGTCAATTGTCCAAGTTTACCCAGGTAGAAAGTCAATTCAATCTAAGTAGACGGACCTCAGAGTGCATGCTTCCAACTATTATTTTTTACTGCCTCAGTAAAGTGTTTTGGGTCTTGCTATACTTAGATAAAACAATTGAGTTCTTTGAATAGGCTAACACTTCTTATACAACCAATTAAACACTATTGCTTAAAACTTAAAGTAGAAAAGACAAACTCACTGTGAGCTTCATTACTTCTTGGGTATTAATATGTACAGATTACAGATATGGGAACTACTATGGAACTGTCTGCAATATGGAGATTCTGTATCTGAGTTTTTCAATACAATTCAGCCACATGTGATCACTGAGCATGTGAAATGTGGCTGGTGTGATTGAGAAACTGATTTTTAAATTTTATGTAATTTTAATGAATTTAAATTTAGCTAAAATAGCCCTGTGTGGCTAAGTAGCTACCATATTGGACAGCTCACACTAAGAAAATGCCTTAAAGGCATGGCTTTCAGTTCTTTCTGAGTGTGACTGGAGTAAAAAAAAAATGTACTTTACATCACAATGGCATTACTACAATTGTGTAAGTGAACATTTCTATGTGCATAGAGCTAGAATAATTTTTTTTTTTACTAAATAATACTTTCTAACAAACATTTGCTCTGACACTAGCTTTTTCATTATATTGTTTAAAATTGTGATTCCCCAGGTCAATTCTGTAAAATATTGACAGTTTGAGATCTGCAGTTTGACAACTCTTAGCCAAGGGTACATATGTGTAAAGATGTTGCTTCCCTTCTTGTTTTCTAAAGAGAATACTAAGAGCCACTCTTGAACACACACAAATCATGTCACTCCTGTACTTCCTTTTAATGGGGCAAAAGAAAAAAAGGAGCCCCTGTGTCTTGAGAGAATCTCAATGTTGATTTACTTTGGGTTTTCAGTGAAAACTGACGCTGATGCTGAGGGTGTTCAGGTATGTCTAGAGATGCAAGAGGGTGAGGAAGGGTGGAAAGGAACTTCCCCTTCCCAGGACAGAAGCTTGGGAAGTGTGCTCAGGAATACCTACATCTGGAAAGCACCACAATGTGCTTCAGGAGAAAGGCAGAAGGAAGGATGCAACCTAGGAGGAGACTGAGGTAGGGAACAGAATCAGTGTTCCCTAACTTAAATACAGAAGAGGTTGCTTTGTGTCTCAAAATGCATGCATACACACAAGAACATCATACCTGCACACACACACACACACACACACACACACACACACTCCTTAGTGAATAATCTCACCCTCAAAATAACAAAGGGACATTGTAAAAATCTCAGTCACTGCTAGCATATGGCAAATCTAATGTTTATTGATGATGTGTGCTAATTAAAATTCTTCCTAAGACTGTATATGAAAGTATTGACAAGTAAAATGTTTCAGGCTGTCTTGTTTTATCTCTTATTAGCTGGATGGCATTGTAGATCTTCCCTTTCAAACTATGAACTTAAGTATAGGCTTTTTAATAGTACCATTCTATAACAATAATTTGCCTTAATTGGGATGCAAGCAAACTATATTATTGAAACATCTGATTTTACATTTGTGGCAAGGAGTTTAGTTGTTTTACCTTTATTTATTTATTTTGAGAGAAAGGTAGAGCACAGAAAGTGTAGAGAGATAGGGAGAGAGAGAGAGAGAGAGAGAGAGAGAGAGAGAGAGAGAGAGAGAATTCCAAGCAGGCTCTGCACCATCAGCATGGATGCCTGAGCCTGATGTGGGGCTGGAACTGATGAAATGTGAGATCATGACCTGAGCCAAAGTCTGACGTTTAATTGACTGAGCCACCCAGGTGCCCCTAATTTTTTTTAATGTTTATTATTTTTGAGAAACAGAGTGAGGGAGACAGAATCTAAAGGAGGCTCCAGGCTCTGGACTGTCAGCACAGAGCCCCATGTGGGGCTCGAACCCATGAACTGCAAGATCATGACCTGAGCCGAAGTTGGCCGCTTAACCACTGAGCCACCCAGGTGCCCCTGTGACAAGGCGTTTAAATTTTTCTTTTTCCTACTCTAGTTATATATATTTATTTTAAGATTACTATTAGATAAGTATGAAATCTAATCAATGTAATCTAAAAGTGGAAAACTGAAAGTCAAACCAATGTTATAACATTTTTCAAAATCAGTGTTAATGCTTTTATCCTTTCCTTTCTGAATTTGTTGAAGTTATCAAACTATTATATATTCTGTTTATTTGTCTTCTCAGCCCAACTGAAAATGTATCTATTTTTCTAACAACTTATCCTGAATTGTACTCTAAATACATTGCCTGACTCTGCGCTTCAATTTCTAAAGAGTTTATGGGAAGTTTTTGTAAATTTATTTTCCAGTATTCAATATTAGAGAAAATTAACAAATTTATGTCAGGTGTGTGCATGCTTGTAGCAGACAAATACAGAGGAAAACAGGTTGGCTCATCCTCCAATAACCTCTGTTCATTTCCTTTCATGAATATATTATAGTTTCTTAAAATACTGAGGTGTTTTTCTCATTAAGATTTACCACCATCTTGAATTTTTTTTTTAATGTTTTTATTTATTTTTGAGACAGGGAGAGACAGAGCATGAACGGGGGACAGGCAGAGAGAGAGGGAGACACAGAATCGGAAGTAGGCTCCAGGCTCTGAGCCATCAAGCCCAGAGCTGGACGCGGGGCTCGAACTCACGGATGGCGAGATCGTGACCTGAGCTGAAGTCGGACGCTTAACCGACTGAGCCACCCAGGCGCCCCACAGGGTTTTTTTTAATGTATAGTTGATTTCATTTGTAAATAGTGACAGTTAAACTTCTTCCATACTGATAGAGATGCCTTTTATTTTTCTTGTCTGATTGTTGTGGCTAGCAGCTCCAGTACTATGCTGAATAAAAATGGACATCCTTTTCTCATTCCTGATCTGATAGGAAAAACTTTTATGTTTCACTACTGAGGATGATATGAGCTGTTTTTTTTTTAATATGACCTTTATGTTAAAGGATGTTCTCTCTAATTTCACTTTGTTGAAAATTTTATCATGAATGGACGTTGAATTATGTCAAATGGTTTTTCTGCATCTAGTCAGATGATTATATGATTTTTGCCTTTTATTTTGGTTTTACAATGTGGTATATCACATTAATCGATTTGTGAATATTGTATCAACCTTGCATCCCCACATAAATCCCATCTGATCATGGTGAATGGTCCTTTTAATGTATTGTTGAATATGTTTTGGTAATATTTTGTTGAGTAGAAGGTTTTTGGTTTTTGGTTTTTGGTTTTGGTTTTGGTTTTTTCAAGGGGAGGAGAACATATAGAAATGGTGATATGTAGTTGGACATTTTCTAGCTCTTACCAAATCTATTTTGATTCCACTTCCTGTGCATATTTTATGAAAATGTACATAAGCAATATAGAAGAGCATATCTGTATATATATTTATATATACATATACACACTATATGTATATATATACACATATACATATATACATATACACACACACATATATATATGTGTGTATATGTATATATGTATATGTACAATGTGTATTAACTTACACGAACATGTTAAAATAAGAAGCTTAAGGATTTCTTTCCAGGAAGTAAAGATATGATTCTTTCTATATTATGTAGAAACCTTGATTAAAATTCCCAAAGACTATAAGCATTTCAAGGATTAGGAAAATTGTAATATCACAAGGCAGGCCATTCCACTTTTGATAGGTTATAGTTATTAAAAAGTAATTTCTTATATGGAACCAAAATTTGTTCTTTAACGTCTACAAAGTAATACTAATTATCATTTCAATGATGAAAAGGAATAATTAGTTTTTAAAATGATGCAGTTTCAACCATAGCTTCTAAAACTTAGAGGAGCTTTATTGACTTTCTAATAAGATTATAATGCATTACATAAATGACATAAATAACAATATGAAGTATCTGTAATAAATAAAGTCACAACATCCATAATATCACAATCTCAAAAAAACTGTTAATAGTATTGTATAATGTGTCAGCATTTTATGCATATATACATAGTCACATCTTAAAATAATACTGTTTTAATCTACATATCATTTTATACCTGCTTTATTCAGCTATGTAATGATATCTTAAGGTTAGAAATATACATATATATAATCAAAGTTTTACTGGATGCATAATCTATCACTGAAAGATGTTATAATTACCTCACCAATTCATTATTAATGGACTTACACCCTTTTTACTGTATTTTATTGTTCTAATAATATTGGATTGAAAGTCATTCTATATACAAATTTATGTCGTTGTGAACATCATTCTATTGACAACATTTAACAACTTTAAATTATTTCTTTAGGAAAAATTTCTTTAAGTGAATTTTCTGTGTCAAAGTTACTTTGCATATTTTTAAGAATTTTGATGTATATTAATTGCCTTTATATATAGTCTCTGGCTCCTGAGAATGGAAGAATAGATATTGGTTGCAATATCCCAGATTGCCACAATCCACAATTTCCCATAGTGACCAACTACAAAACCTGAACAAAGGGACTTTCCTTTGGTCACTAGGGAGCTAACAAGATAGTAGAGTTTACACATTTTAAATAAATAATAATGCCAAATTTACCACTTGACCTTAAATCTAACTCCTACCACATTTTATTAAGCCAGAATTTGCTGGATATTAAAACTTGAGAAGGATATTACAAAAATGGAAAATTTACAGGTCTGTCTCATTCATGAACATAGATGCAAGAATACAAATTATCAGTAAATATTAGAAGTATGTTTCAAAGTTAATACATCCAGAAATATAGTTTTTTTAATGTTTGAAAATTACAATAATTTTTTAATTTTTTTAATCTTTATGAGAGAGAGACAGAGTGTGAGCAGGGGATGGGCTAGCAGGCTCCAGGTTCTGAGGTGTCAGCACAGGGCCTGATGCAGGGCTCGAACTCATGAAATGCGAGTTCATGACCTGAGCTGAAGTCAGACACTTAACTGACTGAGCCACCCACGCACCCCATAATCATTTTTATACATGTGAAAGATATTTACTAAACAATTAACATGTATTTATTCTCAAAACTCTTAGCACACTACAATTAAAAAACTTTTTTAAAGAACCATTTAAAGGATATCTACAAAAAACCAGTAGCAAGTATCAACTTTAAGAAAAAAATTTGACTTTTCTTTGTGGTCTAACAAGATAAATCCATAACTACAACTACTATCCGGCATTCCAAAGGTAATTCTTGAGAGTGAAATGTCAGGAAAAAGAAACAGATTTTCACAAGTATTGAAAAGGGCTATAATTTATGATGCATAGACACTTTTTAATGTATGTAAACAATTTTTAAAAATGAGAAATTATTAGATTTAAAAGTGGTTTTACTTTTTTAATGTTCAGTTTTGAAAGAGAGAGAGAGAGAGACAGAGTGCAAGCAGGAGAGGAGCAGAGAGAGAGGGAGACACAGAATCAGAAGCAGGCTCCAGGCTCCGAGCTGTCAGCACAGAACCAAACACAGGCTCAAACCCGTGAACTGCAAGATCATGACCTGAGCCGAAGTCAGGTGCTCAACTGACTGAGCCACCCAGCACCCCTAATAAGTGGTTTTAAGCAAAGATTCTGAGTACAAAATCAATTGTATTCTTATTTATTAGTAGTGAATGTTGGAAAATAAAATATTATAAAAGGTACCATTTAAAACAGCAACAAAATGTTTAAAAATATAAAAGAATAAATACGTAGAGATCTTGTGCCTGACGATATCTACGTATTACAAAACATTATTTAGATCACTGAAATGAAACATATACATGGAGGAATATGGCATATTTATGCATTAGAAGATACAATACTACAAAGATATCAATTTAATATGATCCTAACCTAAATGTCCACTTATTTTTTTGAAAATGACAAATCAACTTAAAAAGGTAAACGAGACATGAAAAGGATTAAAATATGCAAGAAAATCTGTAAGAACAAAATGTGAGGACTTACTCTACCAGACATTAACACTTATAAAATATAGTAATAAAGTTTGACTCTAGAAAAAAAAGAGATTGGTGGAAATGAAGAGAGAATGAAAACAAACCTGTGTCGTGTGTGTGTGTGTGTGTGTGTGTGTGTGTGATCTAATTAGTACAAAGGTGTTGGTGTAAAGCAGTGGGAAAAAGAAAATCTTTTCAGTAAATAGAATTGACTCAACTCTCTATTCAAAATGGGAAAGGGGCATCTGGGCAGTGCAGTTGGTTAAACCTCTGATTCCTGATTTCCACTCAGGTCATGATCTCACGGTTCATTGGTTCAAGCCCTGTGTCGGCCTCTGCACTGAAAGAGTGAAGTCTGCATGGGATTCTCTCTCTTCCTTTCTCTCTCTCTGCTTCACCCTGCTCACACTTGGTCTGCCTCTCTCAGAAATAAATAAACATAAAAAAAAAACTAAAAAAAAAAAAAGAAAGAAAGAAAGAAAGAAAGAAAGAAAGAAAGAAAGAAAGAGTGAAACTAGCCCCTAAATCACAATATACATAAATAAATTCCTGGTGGACTATAGATCTAATTGTGCAAGGTAAAACAATATTTATACTATATATATTTACTGTATCTAGATAATATTAAAATACCTCAATGACCTTGAATTTAAGAAAGTATTCCATAAACAGAATACAAGGAGTTTAAACTGTAAAAGAAAAGATATAAATTGGACTATATGAGTTGTGAATTTTTGTTTCTCCAAAGGCTATTAATATAATAAAGAACCACAGAGTAGATCTTGCAACACACATAACCAACAAAGATATTTTATCCGGATATATATATATATATATGTATATATATATATACATATATATGTATATATATATATGCATATATATGTATATAAATATACATATATGTGTGTGTGTATATATATATATATATATATATATATATACATATATATATAGAAACATTCTAACTATCAATAAGGATGAGATAGACAACCCAAAAGAAAAATGGAAAATAAAGTTCACTAAAAAAGGTATCCAGGGGTGCCTGGGTGGCTCACTTGATTAAGCGTCCGACTTCAGCTCGGGTCATGATCTTGTGGTCCATGAGTTCATGCTGCATCAGAATCTGTGATGACAGCTCAGAACCTGGAGCCTGCTTCTGATCCTATGTTTCCCCTCTCTCTGCCCCTCCCCTGCTCATGCTGTGTCTCTTTCTCAAAAATAAATTAACATTAAAAATATTTTTTAAAAGATATCCAAAGGACAAACAAACATGAAAACTTGCTTAGTATTATCAATTAGCAGAGAAATGCAATGTAAAGCCTCAGTGGAATATCACTACACCCATATCAAGAGTGTCTAAAAATGTTAAATTTTATGGGTGATGGGCATTAAGGAGGGCATTTGTGATGAACAGTGGGTGTTATACAGAAGAGATGAATCACTAAATTCTAGACCTGAAACCAATATTACACTGTATGTTAACTAACTAGAATTTAAATTAAAACCTAAAAAAATAAAAAAAACATTAAAGTTTAAAATTTTAACATATATACACTGCATCAGAGTCTGTCATATACTACAGAAGGGAATGTAAATCAGAGAACCATTTTGCTAAGCAATTTGGAATTATCTACTTAAGGTAAATGAATGCTTGTGCTATGACCCAGAAATTCCACTCCTATAAATATATCAAACAGACGTGTGTGCCCAAATTCACCAGAAGATATATGTAAGTGTATTCATGGCAGCTATATTCATAGAAGCCAGCTATTCAAATAATTTAAATGGTCACCAACAGTAGAATATCTGCATAAAACTGGATACATTTATACACAGATATACTATACAATAATAAAAACAAATCAAGAGCCTGTGATGATGGAAATATTGTAAAATTACATTGCAATGATGATTTGTACAACTCTGTAAATATACTAAAATTCACTGAATGCATACTTAAAAATGAATTTTATGATATTTAAATTATATCTCAGCAAAGCTGTTTAAAACATTCATTCTTCAGAAAAAATACCTGTGAAGTGGTATTAGAGATAGAGATACTAAAACAGTAAACTTTTTTGGGTTTTTTTTTTTTGTTTTGTTTTGTTTTTTGGCACAGAGAGAGAGACAGCGTGTGAGCACGCTTGCTAGTGGGGAGGGACAGAGAGAGAGAATCCCAAGCAGGCTCCAGGCCCAGCACAGAGTTTGATGTGGGGTTTGACCTCACCACCGTGAGATCATGATCGAGCTGAAATCAAGCTTTGGACATTTAATCCACTAGCCACCCAGGTGACCCAGATGTAAACTATTTCTATCATAGGTGTTATTGGAGGATAACCTGGGTGGCTCATTCAGCTAGACATCTGACTGGGGCTCAGGTCCTGATCTCCCAATTCATGAGTTCTAGCCTCTCATGGGGGCTCTGTGCTGACAGCTCATAGCCTGGACCCTGCTTCAGATTCTGTGTCTCCCTCTCTCTGCCCCAACCCACTCACACTCTGTTTCTCTCAAAAAATAAAAAGTCTAAAAATTTTTTTTAAATAAATAAAAATAGGTTTTGTTGTGGCTATTTTGTAGTTTATTGAACTTAAAAATTAGTCAATCACTATACACGCATTTTTAAATGTGTATAATTTAATGATATTAGTGGTTCTTTTTTAGCCACAAAAATGTCCTGACTTGGACAATAAATTATTTGGTCACTCAAATCATAGCTTTTAGTTTCCACAGCTTTAAATAATAGTTAATCTCTTCCAAATAGAACCCCCTTTGCAATTTTCTCTCTAAAAATGTGAAATTCAGTGTATTAGTTGATGTTAGCATGACACATCATTATTTTCAAAATTGGTTTCAGGTACTTGTACATGTTTTCCAAAGAATACTGAAATGTCGATAAAAATGATATTAGTCTGATATTTATAATGAGATAACCTAAACTCAGACTTGAAAATCTCAGAGGGTGAGTCATGGTTGTACTCTCTTGCCTCACCCACCCTGCCACAGGAAATTTGTGTCTCTTATCCTGGATCTTACAGCATTGATATTAACAAAGTAGAAATATAAATTCGTTTTGGAAATAATACACACTATTTAGCGCTTTTACATAACAATGACCCCAATTTACAGATCTGGTCCTTTTTGTCTTGTTGCTCTGACCCCTTATGGTATCACCAAAAAAAATTCTGTCACCTGCTCCAAGTAGCTTTAGGAACTCAGGTTTGGTTGTCTTTATTTTAGTTTTTTTTTTTTTTTTTTTTTTTTTTTTTTTCTCAGCCTCATTTCAGGAGAACTCAGGCTTTAGTTTTTACAGGCTTTTGCTTTTTAAAATAGATTACCTTTGGGTTATATTTCTTCTTTTCACCTTACATCTGTCCACCACTAAAATTTATAATTTAATCTAAAGTTTCACGACGAGTTGAAAAAGGTGCTTCATCTGGGTGTTAGGTATGTGCACGCCCCAGACTATAAATTGCCATTGTGTCTGCCTGATTGACTTCCAAGCTAAATAAACTCAGTGAGCTTTGTTCTTTTATCATTATTCAACCTCTTATTGAAATTGTATTCTATTCATTCTTGCCTAAAATAACTTTAGATCTTGCTGATTCTCCCATAATCTTCCAAAAAATAAGAATTAAAATTATTATTTACACATGAGCAGTTATTATTTATTGAAAAGCCCTATGTATGCTGTAATTTCCATGTGTGAATTTGACTGTAAAAATGTAAATAAGTGCAGCAATTCCTAATCCATTCTGCTTTGAATAGAATGCATCAATGTCAATTTTTTTTTCTTTAGAAACCTGAACATAATAAAATGAAGGATTTCTGTTTTAGTCTACATAGAAGAGAGTCTATAGTTCTTCATCCGTGTTACAGGAGAAAATCAAAAAAGCTTCAAAAAGCATTTATTATTTGATCCTAAGGTTACTGTTAGTCTTATTTTTTTAAGTGTTTATAACCCCCCTCCTTCTAGTTAGTAATAACGCATGCTTTCATAATATATGAAAAAACAAACAATTGAACCTTGTGCTGTTTTCCACATAGTCTCACTTTTATTTTAATCTTTAATATGCTATGAAATATGAGCAAACCATCATTCACTTATCAATTATGAAAGTGAAATTTGTGTTACTATTACATGAGGAGACCAGAATTTCTCCAAGTGAATATTTCCCTTCTCTCTTTAAATTATTACAAAGAATGTGAAATATAAACTAGGCTGTCTCACAACACAATTTGCTACTTAGAAGATTATATAAAAGGGACTATTCTACTGTACAAATATCCATTTATTTTTTTTGTTTCTAATGAGTTTGACCTTGATATAAACGTGAACCCCAAATCTATTTCCTTCCTGATTCTGCACTCTGGCAGAACTTATTCAAGCATCAGTCTTCATAAAGAGACTCTGTGCTTGGGTCATCTCTGTGGAAATATAAAATAAAATGAGATGGTTTACCAATTTAAGGTACTCTATGACTTGTGCGGTATGTGCAATATTTAAAGAGATGAGGAGAGTTAGAGAAGCTATTGGTTTCAAATGGTCTTCAGGGAGAAGAAATAGCTATGATATACTTTGGCCTTGAGTCTGATTCTAAAAGTTTTATGATAATGTGCTGTCTACCAAGTTGCCACATGTGACAGTTAGTCAACCAGAAGAATAAAGGCGCCAGGATGGGCAGTTCCAATCAGGATGAATTCCTATGTGCAGTGACCCACCAGCACCGTGTTTTATGTTTTGAAGCTACCCTCATTATCATTTCATGTTTTATTTAATATTTGACTCTATGGTTTCTACCCTGCCTTTGTTTTTACCACACATATTAATAAAAATTCATACATCACAATTTAAAAGTGTCTCTGTCAAAAAGGAGTAAATGTTATGACTTCTCTGAACCCTAGGCAAGGAGGTCATTTTAAGCATAAGTCTAAAAAGAAAAAAAAAAGCTCAAATGATAAATGAGGAAAGTCAATTTTAGACAAAAGGATAATTCTTTATTACCTAAGCTAGAAAATCCAACAGAAAAAAATGGTACCATATACAAACACACAGTTTGCAACTGGAGGAATACAAACAGAATTTAAAAAATCATCTCACTAGTGACTAATACAATGCAAAGAAAAATAATTCAAGACTGTTATGTGGCTTCTCAAATTGAAATGGAATCTAATACAGTTAGAGATCTAGAATGAGAGAGGGGGAGAGAGAGACCCAGACAGAGACAGAGAGACAGAGACAGAAGGAGAACACTCTGGATTGGAGAGATACAGAAAAGATATAGACTCCTAGTCTACTTCTAGAAAAACATCAGGAAGTAGTATCAGAAAGAGAGTATTCAGTGATATATGTACATATTTAGCTTAATCATAGCCTTGCTTTTAAAAAAAATATTTTAAAAAATAAAGATCCAATAAAAGATTAAATTATTTTGCATACATGAGGAAAATTTTTATTTAACACATTTTCCTGTGCTTACCATATTGTAGGGATTGTGCATTAAAAACCATGGTTCAAAAATATGCAAGGGAATTATGCTCATTATCTAGTATTAATGAAATAAAAAGCAATTTCAACTCTTTCTCTATATACATTATATGATCCCATGATTAATTTGGTTAATTTCTGCATTCACAAAATTTTCCTGTTCTTTATATACTTCTATATTTTCTATCTCCACAATTTATATATTGCTTTCTTTTTTTATATATTGCTTTCTTAATTAGAAAGAGAATTTTAATAATCTAACTTTGTTGGCATATCATTCACTCATTATTTTCTTTAGATGCTATGTAAATTTTTCCTTTCTTTAACTACAGGCACTATTTGAAAAATGAATTGTCTCTGGAAAGTATTTAGTGATGCAAGCTCATAAACTTATATTAAATTAAGTAATTTGGAAATTCTTTTAATTCATAAGTTAATTTGCAAGAAATTTATTGACACTAACTGGATTATATCAGCTTTATAAAACTATTGGCTCACCTATAAAACATGAAGGCCCATTAAAATTTTGGAAGTCTATTTTGTCTTAATTCAGTCAAATAAGTACTTCTGTGAAATCCCCCAAGTAGTTATAGGATGATCTGGATATTCACTTCATTTAAGTATAATTGAAACCAATTTGAGGGCAAGGACTTCTTTGTCCAGGTTCCCAAGCATGAAGTTATCTTCTATCACACAATTTTCCTGCAGTATGTATGCAAAATGGAAATAATGATTGACTTGTTGGTGGTGTTGTTTGGCTGTCTTAAATGAAGCATATTTCCCTGGATTCAAACACATACCTATTCACTGCTTTTTCAAAATTAAGGGGTATAATATAATTTCTATTGAAAGACTTCTGGAAACTTTGAAGAAACTGTTTGAGATTCATCCTTAATTAACTATGAGTGAACCCCAGACAAGAGCAGTTGAAATAGCCAGACCCTCACCATCCTGTTAGGTAACTGACCAAGACACTTGAACAGACCCAGCTGAAATCAACAGAGGATGTCCCAGATCAACAGAACTGCCCAGAGAACTTGCAAACTTGTAAAAATTAAAATACATATATTTTTTGTTGTTTTAAGCTATTAAAGTTTTAGAGTGGGTTGTTATAAGCAGTAGGTAACTGACAACATTTGTATAAAATAAAAATCATGTTTCCAAATTCCTAAAAGTATTATATTTAATTCTCTTTCTAATTTTGATTCAAGATGGCTGCAAGATATCCTATAAAATTTTAGGATATCTATTCTCAGATTCAGCCTTTAATAAGCTATGTTAAATATCCTAGGGTTAGACCCTAACAGAATGTATTTGGGGTGAAATAATTCAGCCAATGTTATAATAGCTATAATCATGAATATAGGAAAAGTAAAAATGGAATGTGTTTGCCTTATGAAGAATATAATAACATATAAGTAATACTACATTATCCAGAAATGAATTGAACAAAATTTAACCTTGGATGTGTTCATCTCCCTACTAATGTCAACTAGAACTTTAGGTAAGGATGGAAAAAGCACTAACATCTTTCATGTCCTCTTTCCCTGCCTTTCCTCAGTGCTTACTCCCACTCTTCCTAGTTCAGAATTTCTCAATAAGCACTGAGTCTCAAATTATTAATTTCAGTAGGAGATGAATATGCCCCAGTCACTGCTGTTATTTTATTGATTTTTTTTTCTGACCCTGAAAAGGTAGACTGACATTCTAAATATAGACTATTTGGAGAATAAGTTTTCCTTTTGTTTAGAGTAACATCAACAAGAAAGCATAGATACATATCCTCAATATTTTATTGATTGATACTTTAAAACATTCTAATAATACCTTATCTACTTAATTATTAGGTGGAATTCTAATAAATTTTTCATCGAGTGAAAGCAGATGGCCCCAAATTAACTGGTAAATAGGTTCACATATCTCTTAAAATTATATTAAGAAACATTCCTAATGGGTATGTGTGTGGACTTCTTATTCCCTAAGCCTGCCTTCTATAAATGTGAATGTAGAGGCAATAAACTTGGGAAAGGAAATGAGGTAAACCATTGCACTAGATAACAATGAGTCCTGTGTTTGGGTAGAGTGGTGGGGTGCCCATATACTTCAGCATGATTATTGCTTATCACAGCATTCAACTTTCACAGTTTGTCATGTGGCTGGCATGGTGAATATTAGAGCAATTTATCTGGGTCAAAGTGTTTGGTTAAAACTCATTAAAATGCAAATATAATACTTGAGAAAGGTAACACATTAAGTCATAGAACATATTAATAATTTAACATGCATTCTGCTATCCTAAGGTTCTCATAATTGGTCTGTTGACACAGCACTTAGAAGATATATTCACTTGCATTTTAAATAATAGGCTTCTCAAATTCAAGATTATTCTAACACAGTTCTTGATATCCACCCTTTGCAAAGTTTCCCCTTGTTATAGACTGAATGTTTGTGTCCCCCAAAATTCATTGAAGACCTTATCCCCTGTGATAAAATTGGAAGGTGAGCCCTTGGGAGGTAATTAGGTTTAGATGGGGTTCTGAGGGTGGAGCTTCCACGATGGAATTAGTGCCCTTGTAAAAAGAGATCCCAGAGCATCTTCTTTCCACCATACGAAGACACAGCTATCAAGAGTATGTAGATATAGAAGGAAGTCGTCCCAAGCCAGGAAAAAGACCCTCAGCAAAACACCCCCAACCCGTTCCTGACACCCCGATCTTGAACATCCAGCCTCCGGAACTGTGAGGAAATAAACTTCTGCCGTGTAAGCCAACCAATCTATGGTATTTTGTTACAGCAGTCTGAGTTGGCGAAGATACCACCCACTTACCCAGTTTCTTAAGCCAAGAAGCTGGGAATCATCTTTCATTCCTTTATAGTTTCTATGTCTCACATCTAAACCAACAGCAAGTTCTTTGGACATTTTTCTTCTTATTCTCCTGATGAAAAATATTCAATTGCTTGTCCTGTGATAATCTAAACCCCTCATTTTAACCCATGTCTACCCAAGTAGACCCAAGCCAACTTCTCCAAATCTTCCCTTACCACTCCCCTCTTGACACATACTCCAGTCACACCAACCTTTCTTTTCCCCACATTCCAAAGTCCATTTCCAACTAGGGCTTTTGTCCAAAGTCCATTTCTAACTAGGGCTTTTGTACTTGCACTTTCTGTACACAGGCATAGGTATTTCTTCAAAACCCTCTGGTGGCTAGCTATCTATTCTTAACATTCATGTCTTGACCCCAAGCACTGCTGTCCAGACAGGTCTTCTCTGGTAAACCTAGCTAAAGCAGCTTCTAATACCATACCAGTCCTCCTCTATATTCTGTTTCATTCTGGAGATTAATCATTGTCTTAGTGACTATTCATATTTGTTTGTTTGCATTTATTATTTCTGCCTCACTTTACAAATATATCCAAGATTTAAACATTTCTTATCACATGTGTTCCTATATCCTTAATGTGTACAACAGTACCTTTGTATATCATAAATGACCCAAGAAGGTACTTTAAGCAGCATGCCAAAATATGTTGGTACATTTAATTCTATAACACAATCTAATGAAGTTTTGTTGACCAAATCATAAATTCAGTCACAGGTATAAATCAAAAAACAAACTTTTGAACAAAGCATAACAAAATCATATAAGGATTTTTTTCTTAAAGTATATTTATAAATTGTTCAATCTCTTTGGTATTTCCTGAATAGAAGCAAAGAAGTAATATTTATAAAATATACCATAAAGTAAAATTTTCATTTGAATATATTTATATATTTTAGCAAAATATGTTTACAAATATAATTGTGGCAAATTTTAAAAGAAAGATATCATATTCATTAGTAAGTCTCCCCAGTCCCCCCCCCCCACACACATAACAGAATGGGAAAATATAGTCTCTCATCAATGTTAAGTTATTCAATCACACATTCATTTCATAAGCGTGTATTAAGTAATAACTATATATGAGGGAGAAGAGTGGATTTCATATTAAGAAGTAAAGATATTTATATATGATACAGTCCTCAAGGAAATTAGTCTAGATAGAGACAGGCATGAATATAAATGAGTACAATGCAATGGAGTTAGACACATAAAGATAGACATGTACATAGGTTAATATGGAATTTTCTTGAAGGAGGTTCCCACTAGTTAAAATGCTATGGAGGGAGGGAGGAAGGGAAGGAGTAATTTCTGAGCTGAATCTTAAAAGATGAGTAGATGTTAGCAAGGCAAAGATTCTATATAAGGGGTCATTGTGATAGGCAAAAGAACACAACAAAAATATGAGATAAAGAAGGAAAAGCAGGTAGGACGCCAGATAGTGCCTTGTTTTCTGATTCTTTGTTCACTAATCTTCCATTTATTCCCTAAACAAATTTTAAGTGGCTCATATGTAGCATGCAGGATGCTTCCTAGTAAAGAGCTGCAACTTTATACTATAAACAAGAACAATAGATTTTATGATAGTTTGTGTTTTAGGGTACATTACTCTTGCATTTCTGTGGAGGGATAAATTAAAGGCAGGAGGGTGTTGTAATCCATGCAAAAGTTAATAATGGTCTGCATCAGGACAGTGGCAATAAAGTAGACAGAATGAGACAGATTTAAGAAATATTTAAGAAAAACATGAGCTGATTTTGCAAGTGAGAGAGAATTGTCAGCCATATCAAGTGAGCAAGAAGAGTTTATTAACCTTTGCCTTTTATCCGCTTCTTAATAGCTTGAAAGGCAAAGTTTGTGTAAAATGGCGTGATCTGTCATGTCTAGGTGCTTCAACTAAACTCCCAAACCAGGAAGAAAAAAGTCTACTTCTCTTTTCCTTCTTTCCATGTTGAGCTTGTACTGTCTCAGAGCCCTACAGACTTTGCTCCCTGGAGAGAGCTCCTCTGACACTTTCTGAGAACTTTTGGATACATATCTGTTTGATACTGTGGGTCAAAAGATGAGTTTCTTTAGTCTGCTCCTTTCACAGTAGATATATTATGGAACTAAAGGAGAGAAGAGATATTTGAATATTTTGCATCTGCACAGCTTGGATTTTTATGTACTGCCCCTGATGAATAAAGACCAAGAAAGGGTTACTTTAATTTAGCCTCTATCCTTGGACTGAATTCCAACTAAAGAATCCAAGACAGCATAGGTTTCTTAATTTATAATCACAAAGACAGAAAACTGTATAATCACCATCTTATAATATGAACTTTATTTACAATTATATTTTTAATAATGTAAGCAAACTTTCTTTATGAAGATAGACATGAATGCTCAATGCATTACTTGAAATTAAAAAAAATACCTAACTTAATTTTTAAATAGAAAATTCCAATTTTTTAAATCTTTTTTTTAATGTTCATTTATTCTTTAGAGAGAGAGAAAGAGAGTGAGCAGGGGATGGGCTGAGAGAGAGGGGGACAGAGGATCTGAAGTGGGCTCTGTGCTGACAGCAGAGAGCTTGATGCAGAGCTCGAACTCACAAACAGGGAAATCATGACCTGAACTGAAGTCTGACACTCAACCAACTGAGCCACCCAGGAGGCCCAGAAAATTCCAATTTTTTCTTAATAGATGAGATCTCACCAAAATGTTAAAATGGTTAATTTCTAATTAATGAATTATTTGAATTGAGTTCTTTATTATTCCAGACAGGATTTTATTTACAAGTTAAAAGATATCTTGCCTATTTTATCTATAAATATAGTACTACTTTCATACATATAAATACATTTGAATTTCTAACTATAATTTGAAAAAACGAGCAGGTTAGAAAAACTCAAATTGTGTGTAATGGATAAAATATATATATTTTTCTCTTCTACTCTGATAACATTGCTTCTCATCATTTTGTTTTTACTTAAGATTATTCAGGAAAAATATCTTATTTATATCAAATTTTAACTATTTTTTAAAGGACATTAGATTATACAACCAGAAGTTCTAGAGGGTGTCTCTAATATAAATCTATGGTGATCTTAAATAATTTCAAAAAGTTTCTTTTGGCTAAAGTGAAGTTGTAAAAATTTAATATTTTAATATTATAACAAAATTTATGATTGATACTTTCTACCAATTAGAAACACCAGTTAAAATATCTTTTTTCTTAAAATACATTTAATCATATGATTTAGAGTACAATTTAACGTTTGGAACAACAGAGTAATTGTAATATATTTTGGTACTTCTGTTTTTCTAAATGTCGCATTAAAATGAAGTTGATTTACCCTAAAAATGATAAGAAATTAACTAGACTAGACAGTGTAAAAGTGAATTAAAATGGGAGTGGCAAAGATTATGAGAACTCTGAGTTATATGTGAGCTATAGGCTGTCTTTGACTTGATTACACTTAAAAACTAAACAACACTAAGAATTTTTAGACCAGAGTATGGCAGGATTTAAAATATAGAAATATATTACTTTAGTTCAAATGCCTCCAAATCAATAGATATTTATATACAGATATAGATATCCTGTTTTTACAAATTTTAGAGTCTTTGTTTTTTTTTTTCCTTTTAGAAACATACAGTGTTCTATTAGTTTCAGACATACAATCATTCAACAATTCTATATGTTTCTCAGTGCTCATCAACATATATGCACTCTTAATCCCCTTCATCTATGTCATCTACCACCCCCACCACCACCCCTCTGGCAACTAATAGTTTGTGCTCTGTATTTAAGAGTCTGTTTTTTTGTTTGTCTTTTTTTCATTCTTTGTTCATGTGTTTTGTTTCTTAAATTCCACATATGAGTGAAATAATATGGTATTTTCTCTGGCTTATTCACTTAGCATTATACTCTCTAGGCCCATCGATGGTGTTGCAAATGGCAAGATCGCATTCTTTTTTATGGCTGACTAATATTCCGTTGCATGTGTGTGCGTGTGTGTGTGTGTGTGTGTGTGTGTGTGTGTATACCATGTATTCTTTATTCATTCATATATTGATGCACATGGGTTGCTTCCATATCTTGGCTATTGTAAATAATATCATGATAAACATGGGGGTACATGTACCTTTTTGAATTAGTGTGTGTTTTTTTATTTGGGTAAATACCCAGTAGTGGAATTATTTAAATATATGGAAATTCAATTTTTAATTTATTGAGGAATCTCCATACTGTTTTCCACAGTGGCTGCACCAATTTACATTCCCACCAACAGTGCATTAGGTTTCCTTTTTCTCTGCATCCTCAACAGCACTTGTTATTTCTAGGTTTTTGTTTTTAGCCATTCTGACAGGTGTAAAGTGATAATTCATTTTGGTTTTAATTTCTCTGTTGATTAGTGATATTGAGCATCTCTTCATGTGTCTGTTGGTAAGATAGTGAGCATCTTTTCATGTGTCTGTGTCTGTAAGTCTTTGGAAAAATGTCTATTCAGGTCCTCTCCCATTTTTAATTGGATTATTATTACTATATTTTGGTGTTGAGTTGTATAAGTTTTAATATATTCTATATATTAACCATTATTAGATATATCATTTACAAATATGTTCTTCATTAAGTAGGTTGTCCTTTTTATTTGTTGATGGTTCCCTTCACTGTGAAAAAATGTACTTTGGTGTAGTCCCAATGGTTTAATTTTGCTTTTGTTTTCCTTGCCTTAGGAGACATATCTAGAAAAATGTTTCTATGATATATGTCAAGAACATTACTGCCTATGTTTGCTTCTAGGAATTTTATGGTTTCAGGTCTCACATTTAGGTCTTTAATCCATTTTGAGCATATTCTTGTATATGGTATAAGAAAGGGCTCCATTTTTATTCTTTTACATGTAGCTGTCCAGTTTTCCCAACACAATTTGTTGGAAACTGTTTTCCCATTGTGTATTCTTGCCTTTTTGTCATGGATTAATTGACCTTATAAGCATTGGTTTATTCCCAGGCTCCCTATCCTGTTCTATTGATCAATGTATCTGTTTTTGTGCCAGTAAAAAACTGTTTTGAGTACTACAGCTTTGTAGTGTATCTTGAAATCTGGACTGTGATAACTTCAGTTTTGCTCTTCTTTTTCAAGATTGCTGTAGCTATTTGGGGTCTTTTGGGGTTCCATATAATTTTTAGTATTATTTTTTCTAGTTCTGTGAAAAACTCTGCTGGTATTTTCATAGGGATTTCATTGGATCTGCAGATTTATTTGGGTATAGGGACATTTTAACAATATTAATTCTTTCAATCCATAGACATTACATATCTTTACACTTTTTTAATCTTTGGTGAAAAAATTTCTTTCATCAATGTTTTAGTTTTTGGAGTATGGGTGTTTCACCTGCTTGGTTGAATTTATTCTTGAGTATTTTATTATTTTGGTGGAATTATAAAAACTTGTTTTATTAATTTCTCTTTATGCTAATTCATTCTTAAAGTATAAAAATGAAACAGATTTCTGTATATTAATTTTATAGCCTGTGACTTTACTGGACTGTGACTTTATAAGTTCTAATATTTTTTTGGTGGAGTCTTTAAGGTTTCACATGTAGTATTATTTCATCTGTGAATAGTAATATTTTCTTCTTCCTTTCCAGTTTAGATCCAATTTCTTCTTCCTTTCCAATTTTAATTTAACTTTCTTGTCTGATTGCTGCTGCTAGGACTTCTAGTACCATGTTGAATAAAAGTGGTGAAAGTAGACATCCATGTCTTGCTGCTGATTTTAGAGAAAAAGCTCTATTTCTTATCACTGAATATGATGTTAGCTGTGAACTTTTTGTATATGACCATTATTATGCTTAAGTATGTGTCCTGTAAACCTACTTTGTTGAGAGTTTTTATTATGAATAAATGTTGTACTTTGTCAAATGCTTTTTCTGCATCTATTGAAATGATCATAGGGTTTTTATCTTTCATGTTAATGTCATGTATCACGTTAATTGATTTTCAAATCCTGAACCACATTTGCATCCCTGGAATAAAACCCATGAATGAATTTTTCAGGCATTATTAGATTCATTTTGCTAATATTTTATAGAGGATTTTTGCACCTGTGTTAGTCAGAGATATTGGCCTGTAGGTTTTGTTTGTTTGTTTGTTTGTTTGTTTTTGTAGTGTCTTTATCCAGTTTTGGTACCAATGTAATGCTGGATCTTTCTTTTGTAATTTTTAAATAGTTTGAGAAGAATAGGTATTTAGTCCTCTTTAAATATGTGGTAAAGTTCACCTGTGAGTCCACCTAGTCCTGGACTTTTATTTCTTAGCAGAGTAGCAGAGTTTTGATTGCTGATTCAATTACTAGTAATCAGCCTGGTCAAATTTTCTATTTCTGTTTCTTGATTCAGTTTTGAAAGGCTGTATATTTATAGGAATTTAACCATTTCTTCTAGATTGTCCAATTTGTTGATATATAATTTTTATAACATTCTCTTATAATTCTTTGTATTTCTGTGGTGTCGATTATTATCTCTCCTCCTAAATATTTTATTTGCATCCTCTTTCTCTCCTCTCTCTGTCTCTCCCACTCTCACTCTCTCCTTTCTGTTTTCCTTTCTTTCTTTTTTTTTTTTTTGATGGGTCTGGCTAAAGGTTTATCAATTTTGTTAATCTTTTCAAAGAACCAACTGTTGGTTTCATTGATCTATTCTATTGTTGTTGTTGTTTGTCCCTGTTTCATTTATTTCTTCTCTAATCTTTATTATTTCCTTCCTTCCACTGACTTTAGGCTTTGTTAGTTCTTTTTATAGCTCCTTGATATGGAAAGTTAAACTGCTTACTTGAGATTTTTTTCTTGCTTCTTGATGTAGGCCTGTTTTGCTACAATCTTCCCTTTGAAAATAGCTTTTGCTGCATCCCCCAAATTTTGGACAATTATTTTCATTTTCATTGTTTCCAGGGATTTTTTTTAATTACTTTTTGATTTCTTGGTTGACCCATTCACTGTTTAATAGCATGTTATTTAGCTTCCATATATTTGTGTACTTTCCATATTTTTTCTTTTTTTTTAATTTTTTTTGTAATCTTTATTTTTGAGAGTGAGAGACAGAGTGCGAGTGGGGGAGGGACAGAGAGAGAGGGAGACACAGAATCCAAAGCAGGCTCCAGACTCTGAGCTATCAGCACAAAGTCTGACGCAGGGCTCGAACTTGCCAACAGTAAGATTGTGACCTGAAACAAAGTCAGATGCTCAACTGGCTGAGCTACTCAGGGGCCCCCAGATTTTTTTTATTAATTTCTAGTTTCATACCATTGTGGTCAGAAAAGATACATGATATGATTCAATCTTTGTGAACTTGTTGAGACTTGTTTTATGAACTAACATGTGATCTATCCTGGAGAATGTTCCATGTGCACTAAAAAAGAATGTGTATTCCACTGTTTTAGTATGAAATGTCTGTATATATGTCTTAGGTCTATTTGGCCCAATGTATCATCCAAAGCCACTGTTTCCTTGTTGATTTTCTGTCTGGTGACCTATCCATTGACATAAGTGGAGGTGTTAAATCTCCTACTATTGTTGTGTAGCTATCAGTTTCTTCCATTATGTCTTTCATAGTTACTTTAAATATTTACGTGCTTTCATGATCGGTGCATAAATATTTACAATTGTTATATCCTCTTATTGGATCATTCCCTTTATCATCATGTAATGTCCTTTGTCCTGTTACAGAGACTTTTGTACAAATTTTAGAGCTTTAACTGAAATTTGGTCTGCAAAAACTAATAGGCAAAAGACTTGTTTTTCATTTATGCTTATGTGATGACTAAATTTTTCATTCAGTCAATTTGTGTGCTTTGCATTGTGCAAAGGCAGTATCTGGATGCCTGATCCCCTCTGTATTTGGAATAGGAAGCTGGGAAATTACAAAAACTTGCCTGTTTTACATATACCCACTACCACCCCCAGCCTGCCAATGTCTGAAATTCTTTTCATTATTTAAGGTATCATGTTACCATATTAACTGGGAAGTGTAATGCTAAAAGTTATTAAGTGGTTTGTATGTAGATCATATAGATCTGTAAAAATGTAAGCTATTATTTCCACACAAGTCATGGAATATTGTAATTAATGTCCACATTAAAAAAAAAAAACTTAATTGAAAGAAAATTCAAAATAATTCTATTATTTATCTAAAAAAGTACTAAAAAAAGAAGTTACACTCAAAGACATAAAAACTATCTGTAATAGTAAAATTCTATATCTATCACCCAAGAGAGAGAGAGAGAGGGAGAGAGAGAGAGACTTGTTTCAATCTAATTAAATAAATATCTTGCCAATGAAGATTAGTATACATATTGTTGATAGCTTTCAAATAGCATTTCAATTTATCACAATGTAGTGAATTTCAGGACTCTCAGGATTTTATAGGTACTAATTTATATTCTTAAGTACCTCTGTGTTTTAAATGTAAATGTAATGCCAGTATGCCAGAATCTATTTTGCATAGGTATATTTTTAGTAAAGACATTCAAAAACTATAAGCTCTCAGTATGCAATAGATTACTATGCAACAAAGAACAATATGATCTCTTAAGCAGTATTTCTGTGTAGAGTTCCATCGTTAATACATTTCAGAGCACTGTAATATAAAAATGAACAAAGAATAAAATTTCATCATCATCTCTTGGGTATTGTACAATGCAAATTTTATCAGTTCTTTTCTAAGGCAAAACACAAACCTCTCACCTATTAAACATGATAAATTAACATAAAAGATACACTGGAGTCTAAAGACAAAATGGAAGAGACAGTATTACTCACTGGGAAGTCCAAACACAATGGAAGAACTTGAATTATCTTTACTCTGTTATTCCTGTGCAACAAAAGAACCATGAAAGACATTGCAGATTCATCATGCATGTTCTCTCCACTTATACTTTGAGAAAATGTATTCTTATATACTGAGTAAATGTATTCTCCACAAAATGGTAAAATTCTATATATTGGGTTTATTTTCTCTATTACTATTTAATATAAAATTGAAAGCAAATTTATACTATTTAATACAAATTTTGTTCAGGAAAATATTATAAAATAAAATTATAAATATAACATTTAAATTTTTAAAAAATGAATGAATGATGATTAGAAGGTAAATGGCCTTATACTATGCCAAGGGAGGGGAAGATAGCTTAGTTTTACAAGTAAAGCTGTGGTCTAAAGGTGAGGGGAGATGTTTTATGTTAGGAAAAAAATGCAGTCCAATAAGTGTCTAATATCTCTATAATTGAAAATTTCAGCAAAGTTTATATTCAGTCATCCCATCCCAAGAAACCCCCGTACATGAGGCAAGCATGTTTCCACTTTAAGCAAACTATACATCAAGGTAAAACTTCTCAATATGGAACACAAAATATGCTAGATAAAATCCAAAAATTCATGCCTAAAACATGTGTGCTATTAGAGAAATAAATTATCAGAATCTCCAAATTATATGAAAATGAAATTCAGAAGACTGTTTTATGCTTTTAGAAGCATCTGTTTACCCTTTATCTAAAATGGCTTAGCACTTTTGCTTTAACTGGCTACGTAACATACATAAATGGGGCAATGCCTGAATAGGAGGTTGAATTAGAAAACTCTTCATAAAGTTGGAATTCTGAAAAGTTTTTACCTTCATTTAGATAAAGCTCAAAGAGTCCTAAAATGCAGAAGGAGATGTTTGGGACATATTTTTGCTTTAAAAAAAATCTCTCTTATGATTCCTGAACACAGCTTTTTGTCGAGCATATATGACATCAGAATTTATTATGTATTGCTCAAACTGTAAGCTAAGATTTAGTTTAAAGCACCCCTAGTCAGGTTGCCCCCAGTTAACTGAGAGAAGCAACACAAATAGTCTCAGGAAAAAAGAATAGTAGGTAAAGCCTTCAAATACTCTCCAAAATTCATTTTTAAGAATAAAAGATAACAAAAATCATAGATTAAAAAAATAGACATCCTGAGTGAGTTATTTGAAATAAAAATTTTATAACCAGAGGAAAAGAGTGTAATTATTAGAATTGTTAGACGTATAATGTAAATGTAATATGCTTATAGAAATTAAAAAATGGAGATACGAGAAAGCAAAGAGACTATCAAAAAGATCTAGAGAGGAGCACCTGGGTGGCCCAGTCAGTTAAGCATCCGGCTCTTGATTTTAGCTCAGGTCATGATCTCATGGTTTGTGAGATGGAGTCCGTCATCAGGCTGGAGCTTGCTTGGAATTCTCTCTCTCCTCTCTTTGCTCCTCCCCTGCTTGCACATGCTCTCTTTCTCACTCTCTCTCTCAAAAGAAATAAATAAAGTTTAATTTAAAAAAAAAAGGTCTAGGGGTGCCTGGGTGGCTCAGTCAGTTAAGTGTCTGACTCTTGGTTTTGGCTCAGGTCATGGTCTCATAGTTCATGAGTTCAAGCCCTGCACTGTGGTCTGCACTGAAAGTGTGAAGCCTGCTTGGGATTTCTCTCTCCCTCTCTCTGCCCTCCCTAGCTTGCTCTCTCTCTCTTAAAAATATCAATAAACATTAAAAAAAGGTCTAGATAGATTTGAAAATAAAACAAATGCATAAGAAACAAAAATAAATTTTATGTGCATTAATTGAAATATATGTACTATATAAGTAATGTAATATATATTCATGCTCATGTATATAAGAATGGAAAATGCAATAATTCGGTGAAGGGCTTCCTGTTTCTGATATTGATAGACTAAATTTTCAGAACCAACCTCAAACTACTGACTTCTAGATATAACTAGATAAAACCAACAAAATTTTTCTTTAAAATAATTGAAGTGTTGAAAAGATCACAAACAATTACTGCATCAAGTTGAAGACAAGTTTCAAAAGCATAGCGTTAAGGGGCGCCTGGGTGACTCAGTCGGTCAAGCGTCTGACTTTGACTCAGGTCATGATCTCGTAGTTCCTGAGTTCAGCCTGTGTCAGGCTCTGTGCTGACAGCTCAGAGCCTGGAGCCTGCTTCAGATTCTGTCTCCCTGTCTCTCTCTGCCCCTCACCCTCTCGTGCTGTCTCTCTCTCTTTCTCTCTCTCTCTCTCTCTTTCTCAAAAATAAATAAACATTTAAAAAATGCACAGAGATAAACTAAGAAAATTTCTGTCTCTGAGAATAATTGCTGAGACTGGCCTACAGAATATGGGGATTCTTTAAAGAGAATTACCCCTCTCTCAGTGTTAGAGTCAACTGAAAGTTAACCAACCTTCATGAGAAATTGGTAGCTAAAATATAACTGAGCTGGATCTTCTGAGAAATCTCAAGCTCCAAAATGAATTTAAGGTGTTCTTTTACTGGCCGTGACCAGTAAACTGGCAAAGACATTTTTTTCCTTAGAGTTTAAATTATCCTTTCAAATATATTTCATTTCCATTTACATTGACATGAATATAATCAAAGCAATCAAGTGACCCAAGAAAAAAAAAAATCAGCATAAGTTTAACTATAGAAACAAACAGGGAAATATCTGAGATATTAAATTGCCATACAGTATATAAAATATTTAGTATATGTATAAATAACAGATATAAGCATATATAAAGTTCATATAAAGAACTGTTTTAACATAAATGAATATATGTGCAAGGGATAGGGAACTTAAGTTTAAATCATGTCAAATAGATCATCTAGAAGTAAAAACACATTAAAACTAAAATACTATATGGTTTTACAATTATTAAGACAAAACTGAAAAGATAATTATAACACTATATCCTCTGTGTCTCTTGTACATTGTTTATATATATGTTTTTAATCTCTCCATGCTTCATCTTGGACAGTTCTTCTATCCTATAATTCCATTTTCTATTATTTTTTCCAGCTCTGACTATTCTATTAATATCATCCTTCAGGTTCTTAATTTCTGTTATTTATAATTTTCAGCTCCATAATTTCCATTTGTCTTTTTTTATTTCTTTTTTAATTTTTTAATGTTTATTTATTTTTGAGAGAGTGCAAGCGGGGGAGGGGCAGAGAGAGGGGGACAGAGAGGAGATCCAAAACAGGCTTTCGAAGCCTAATGTGAGGCTCAAAATCATGAACCACAATATCATGACCTCAGCAGAAGTCGGATGCTCAGTGAACTGAGCCACCTGGGTGCCCCTTGATCCTTTTTAAGAGATCAAGATCTTTACCAAAGTTTGTAAACTCCTCTTGTATTTTCTCTAACATATTAAGCGTAGTTTAATTTTTTTAAATCTACATCTGAATGAAGCCTTTCTAATCTAGATTCCCTAAGTCTGTCTCTAATATCAAATTATCTTGCTGTATATGCATGATTATTTTTACTTAATGCTAGACATTGTAGATGAAAATAGTAGAGATAAACTGAGCTCTGAAAGAACTGTAGTTCTTCACAGGACATTTATATTTTCTTCTGCCAAATAGTTAAGGCCAATTACAACCTTAATCAACTTAATCTAGTTTAGAGATTGTTTGAAGCTATACTTCAGCATTATTTTTAAATCTTTTTAATGTTTATTTATTTTGAGAGAGTGAGAGAGAGAGCACGAGCACGAGCGGGGGAGGGGCAGAGAGAAAGGGAGACACAGAATCCAAAGCAGGCACTAGGCTTTGAGTTGTCAGCACAGAGCCCGATGCAGGGCTGAAACTCATGAACCAAGAGATCATGACCTGAACCAAAGTCATAGGATTAACCAACTGAGCCACCCAGGAGCCCCTTCAGTATTTTTTAAAATTACTTACTTACTTACTTACTTACTTAATTTTATTTTTATGTAACCTCTACACCCAACATGGGGCTTGAATTCACAACCCTGAGATCAAAAGCCTCACACTCTTTTGACTGAACCAGCCAGGCTGAAGCTGTGATTCAGTATTAGTAAGGGTTGCTTTGTTTCCAGGTGACATGTACACCTGAGGTGTAGCACTTTGCTTTTCTTTGATGGTGCCAATTGATTTCATCAGTGCTCCCTCCTCTTGGTAGGTTCTGAATTACATTTGCTGTTCTCTTACCCTTGTGAGTTTGTCCAAATTTTCTCTCAAATTCTAAGCGCAATACAACAAGCAAGACTCCAATGTTTAGAAGTTCTCTCTCTCTCTCTCTCTCTCTCGCTCTCTCAGATCATGATTCTGTAACTCCTTATTACTTTGGTAGCTGAGTAACTTACAACATATATTTTCCAGGTTTTAAATTTGTTCTCACTATGTGGGTTTGTCCAAGTTACCTGATTGACTATTATAGGAAAGAGAACTCTGGTAACTTTACCTTGGACCTGGAAATTAGGTAATATTCCTAACATTTCACTCCAGTTGAAGTCTGTTTTACATGACTATATTTTAAGGCCATAAATGTCCGTAGGCTAAAAGCGTTCCATATTTTTACCACAAGTTTGTTTATTTTAGTTGCTATATTCATCCAAAAAATTAATATCGCTAATATAAATTGATGATTCAGTTGAAATATGGACAAGTTCTACTAACTTTAACCATTGACATTGCTCCCCAGGTCTACTGATTGGTTTTAACAGAAAAATGTGTGCTCCAACATCTTCTGCTGACCTCTTCATTTTCTTAAAAACCAATTTACTTGCAGATAGGGACAGAAAGGCAGGGTGTGCATACTGGTGAGAATTATGAAACAAAGATTAATGAACGGTACTTGTCAAAGATTTGCTGAAGTCAAGTATTTTGCACAGGCTGCCTGATACAGCAGTCATGCATTCATTCAGTCTGTAGAGTTTAGGACATAAAAATGGAATCATGCCAGACGAGTGGGCTAAGGAAATGTGAGTGCTTGAATGGTAGCAATGCATCCCACATACTTCACCTTAATAAAGCCTGGCAAAGTCACCCTTCTTAGACCTCATTTTTCCCTCTGTCAGCTGAATATGGGTAACATTTTTAAGAGGGAAAGGATGGAAGTGGTATGCAAAATACTTCAGACTTTAATTTACTCTTAACTCTCTGTTTGACTTTCCAAGCATGCCTGCCGTGGTGCCAGCAGGCAATTTAAGAAAAATTAATCTGCATTTAAAATATGAACCATAGATACATTTAAAATGGCAGTACAAACTGTAGTTACCATTTACAGCACCAGTATAATAAACTTCTAGTGTTTGTTGATATCCAATGAATCATTTTGAGAACGCGGGAAAGCTAGATTTTAAGTTTTCTTTGTAGCAGGCTGTTCTCTTTGACATACACAAACTATATCCTAATTGGCTTCTAACTAAAATATTAGTGACTTATTTGATTGTCAGGCCATCCATACATCACTAATCAGTTATTACTCCAATATTCAAGCCCTAAAAGATTTATGATATACTTTGTGATACCATTTCCTTTCATTGGTCAAAATAAATAGCAAGAATGTTGGGCAATAACAAAAATAATTCTATGTAGAGCAAGGTACTTGTTTACCTAAAGTAGATAAACTGTGTGTAGAGACACTTTCAATTTCTGTTTCAATATTTTACTTGAACTTAAAAAGTATCATGTTCTTAATAAAACTATATAGTCCATCATTTGATGATAAACGGGCTTTTTTGTTTCAATCTTATACATTAGATATTTAAAGATTTAAAGTTACATTTAAATAAAATTAAAAGTATGAATGACAAGATGAGAATAAAAGTTTAACTGTACCTAACAATTTTAAAATACTATTTAGGTAAATTTTGAATCACAGTTTTTATTTCATGTCAGAAGTTGATGAGGAGATGACAAATTTAGTGAAGTTATAAAACAACCATAAAATATAAAAGTAAGAAAAAATAGTGGTTATTAAAATAATACTGCCACTGAGCTATTTGTGAGTTGTGGCTTCTGAGGGACTACATAGTTGCTACTGCTCACAGGAAGTTTTTTGGCAATTATCTTTCTGCGTGAAAAGAGACCTTTCACCTTGGACTCTAAGAAATAATTATCTTGCTACTGCTGCTAACAACAACAACAACAACAACACAATAATGATACTTTAATTTATTCCCTTTTTTTTTCAACCACCTTACAACTTGCTTCAGTAAATGAAAAGTTGACCTGCATAGGAGCACGTAGCCACTATTTCCTATGGAGTGATAGTAAGATGTTAATAGGTAAATAAGCAAAAGGGCTGGTGTTCACAAGGAAGGTTTAAGAGATTTCGTTACTGTAGAATTTAAAGCATGTATTGAATACATGAGCATAGATAATTAATCTTTGGGAGAGGGTATAGGATATGAACAATATTTAATAATTTTTTTATGACCAGGGTATATAGGAGGATTTCTAAGATGCCCTCTCCCAACATTCCAGGGCCATGCTCTCCCATCATTAAATTAAACACTGATCTAGATTTTTGCCATGAAAACCCTTTGTAGTTGTAATTAAGATTCCAAGTCAGTTGTCATTAAGTTAAGGAGATAATCCAAGGGACCTGACCTGGTCAGATGTGTTCTTGAAAAGCAGAGAGATTTTTCTAACTCATTGCAGAAAAGGAAATCGGAGATTTGAAGCACATGAAAGATATAATGGCCCGTTGTTGGCTTGAAGATAGAGATGACCATGTGACAAGGAATACATGCGGCCTCTAGGAGCTGAGAGTTGTCACTGGCTGATAGCCAGCAAGTATACAAGGACCTCAGTTCTTCCACCGCAGGGAACTGAATTCTGACAACAAAAATAATCTTGGAAGCAAACTTTCTCCCCAGAGTCTCCAGATGAGAATTCAGATGGGCCAGTGCTTTTATTCTAGTCTTATAATACCCTGAGCAGAGAACCCAGCCATGCATGCTAGACTTCTGAACTGTAGAACTGTGAATTCAATCACATAACCACAACCAGGGATGCCAGGGGCCATAATAACCAAGCAGGTGGTCTATTTAGAAAAGGAAACAATTTTGAGGATAGAATAGAAGTTTCTGTCTCAGTATAACTCTCCATGTGTTCAAGTCTTTATTGAGTTGTTAATTTCTTAAATTATTAATTCTCATAATTCTCTTTATATAATATCTCTAATCACAGTTGTGATGTATGTTACCTAAAATATTTTTTATGGATTCTATATGTAATATTGTGTTTCTAAAATGATTTCCAAGCGGTATACACATATCTGGATAATATGCAGATAATTTAACTAGTGGTATGCTGACATAAAATTTTTAAAGCCTTCTCAGCTGCACATAAAAATGAGTATCTCTATGGTAATTTCTTCAGTTGACTAATTTGTATCTATTATCAAAATTCCATTTTATAAGCCATGCCATAGATTTCAGAATATTTGAAGGGATATGAGTGACATTCTATCCTAACAATATATTTAAATGAATAAAATGATATCCAAAAATATCATATAAAGACCTTTTAGATAGTTTCTAATATCTCATGAAAAATTAGAAGAGATAGATAAAAGGAATAGTATTGTGAACTGCCACCTACCTGTCATTCATTTTCAACAATTATCACCTCATGGCCAATTAAAGACATGTATTTTGGGTGAATGGGAACATTCCATTTTTCCAAGGCATTACAAGTTTAGAATAATATTGTATTTTTATTTAGACAACCTAAGTGCTGTCATTGACTACACCTTTTAAATTTTGATGGTATAACAGTTCAAGGTGCAAATCCTGAAATAATATCCTCATTTTTATCCACTAATACTGTATGCAGGATATAGAAATGACCTCAGTTTTTAATTTTTTTGAAAACTTTCAAAAGGTACTTGGAACTATATTATTATTTTAAATGCTCCTTGGTTTGCTTGGGAGTTCCAATTATTTCAAATGCCAAAGTGCACACATTGTTGTCTCAAGGAAAATATGTTTCTAGTATCTACAGAAAATAGTTGAATATGATACTGTCTTAACTGTCAAAGAGCTAACTATTGAAATATTACAGTTAAATAAAACATAATAGAGAACATTGTAAATTCAGTAAGAGAGGTTCAAAGATTCAGAATTCAGAGGAGTAACAGACTACATGTATTTAGGTAAGTGAGGAAAGATATGAAATATAACATTTGATATAAGCTATAAGAATTGGCAAATATTCAACCGTATGAAATAAATATTCTAATTGCAAATATACACACCAACATGCATACATACTTATAAATTCTATTGGGCTTTCCCTAAACAAGGTGTTGAAATGGACTTTTTTTTTAATTTCATAAATATTTAGCAATACAGGAACCATACATTTACTAAATCCATTAATGACACAGCATTTGCAGTTTAGGCACATGACACACAGATGGCAGTCAACCTCAGAAAGAATGCAAAACTATGTCATGAGACAAAAAAATTTGGCAGTGAAGTTCAATATAGACAGTATAGCTAATAATAAAAAGAGTCCCTATTCTAATCTGACAGGAAGGCAAGGTATGTTGCCAAATATTTTAACTAAAAAAACGTAGTGACCTAAATTTTAATTTTGTTAATGTTTATTTATTTTTGAGACAGAGAGACAGAGCATGAGTGGGGGAAGGGCAGAGAGAGAGGGAGACACAGAATCCTTATCAGGTTCCAGGCTCTAAGCTGTCAGCACAGAGCCTGACCCGGGCTTGAACCCACAAACCATGAGATCACGACCTGAGCCCAAATCGGAAGCTTAATCAACTGAGCCACCCAGATGCCCCCCTGGTAACCTAAATTTTAAACAAACAAAAACCAATATAAGTGTACACAGTATGTTTCTATCGATTCATTCATTTATTCAATAATCAATCATGCATACCTTCCATCTGGGAAAGACTCTCATGTGGATTCGAAAGAAGGAGCAACCAAATATTGTATTTCAAATTCCAAGAATGAGATTAAAAGTGATTTGTTTGATTTCAAGGAATGTGAAAACAGGGAAGGGAATTACTTTTACTCCTTACTTCACTTACTGGTAATACTGTTCATCAAGTCTTTCAACTATAATCCTGTCAAATGTATCTCAGATATGTCTCTAGAAATCTGTTCTCTCCTCTTTCCTCTCATTGTTGCTGCTCAGTTCAGGCCCTCCTATCTGTCACTTGAAATATTGTAAAACAACCTTCTAGCAGCTTTCTGTACAACCGGTTTATCTAGTTCCATTTGATGCGTCATGCTGCCACTCCAGTTATCACATTTAAAATGCAAATAAATCATCTACTTACCAGTATTAGAGCTGTGTTGGGACCCTGGGCACATAGAATAAAATGCAAACCATTGGCTAGGCATAAACCATTGGCTAGGCATAAACTAGAGCCATACATTTTGCAGCATAACCTTGATCAACATTTTTCAAACTCATTTGCTACAACTCTTGTCTTCCCACTCATCTCTTACATTAAAACTTTTTAGGGGCGCCTGGGTGGCTCGGTCGGTTGAGCGTCCGACTTTGGCTCAGGTCATGATCTCACAGTCCGTGAGTTCGAGCCCCGCGTCGGGCTCTGGGCTGATCGCTCAGAGCCTGGAGCCTGTTTCTGATTCTGTGTCTCCCTCTCTCTCTGCCCCTCCCCTGTTCATGCTCTGTCTCTCTCTGTCTCAAAAGTAAATAAACGTTAAAAAAAAAAAAAAAAGAAAAGAAAAAACTTTTTACAGTATCCTAGATACATAAGGCTTTTTCGGAGTCATACAGCTTGATACAGTTTCCCCTCACTGTGTGGAATTGTCTCCCAGATTTTTTTTTTTTTTTGTATTGATGTCCTATCATTGAAGACCTAGCCTATGTATCACCTCTTCATTGTGATATTTTTTATGATTCTCAAGAAACACTATTCTATTTTCTGTGCTCCCTTAGAACCATATACATATGCAAATAAAACTATTTTCTTTTTTACATTTTATTATAATCTGTTGACTTCTGGGTCTCCTATCTTACTCTAATAGATAAAATAAGTTCAAGGTTCACTTCCATTTATCTTTTTTTTTTTTTTTTTTAATTCCTTAACACCTAACATAGTGCCTGGTATAATGGAAGTAACAATATGTTTGTTAAGTAAATGAACACACCTGTTGAAAATGATGCTGTGGTGAAACTCAGTTTCTATACGTAAAGTGTAGTTTTTGTTTTGGTATTTTTTATTAATCAAGTTTTTTTTTCTATATTCTAGCGTTAAGTACAGAAGCAAGGAGAAAAGAACCAAATTTTGTGAATATAATTCATTTACAGTCATATATTTTCTTAACTGTGGATGACATTTTGCCTGTTGAAGTAAAATATTCCCTCCTCTCCCACCGATTGTGATTTGTGCCTTCTTAGTATGCCAATATAAATGCAATGTTTAAATGTGTGTTCTATATTTTTACCCTTGGAGACAGTAATTGAAAAAAATCTATGGTGTTCTTGCGGAAAAATCTCCACAAAAGATCAAAATAAACTCAGAAATTGGTGAAATATGAGAATTTTAATATACTTTTTCTTGAAAGTCCTTCAGACTTTAGGAAATTTTATAATTAGAAACTTTTAATAGATTTTGATATTTATTTTATATAGTACAGGTTTCTTTGTCTTTGGGGAAGTGGAGATACTTAGTCATGATTGGTGGAAAACTGGGTAATTTATTAAACCCTATCTGAAACTCATTAGTGCCAGCATTCCTCAGCAAAGTTCTAGAAATATAATACAATACCCCTACAGTACTTTTACTTTTCAGCTGGCGAGTGATGTTAAACATCTTTTTATGAGCTTATTTGTCATTTGTACATCATCTTTGGCGAAATGTCTTCTATGTCTTTTCTTCATTTTCTAAATGAACGGTTTAGGTTTATTTCTACAGTTAAGTATTGGAAATTCTTTACATATTCTGAGTCTCTTATCATATTTATGGTTTGTGAATATTTCTCCCAGTCTGGAGCTTTTCTTTTTATCCTATTAACGTGGCAGAAGATTTAAGTTTGATGAAACCTAGCTTATTGATTTTTTTGTTTATGCATAATGCTTTGATATTATGTCTAAGAATACCTCACCAAATCCTATGTGCCAAAGAATATTTTCATACTTTTTCCTATAAAAGTTTTTGTAGTTTTACATTTTATATTTGGCTCTATCGTCCATTTTAAGTTGAATTTGTACAACATGCAAGGCTTAGCTCAAGTTTTTTGGTGAATGGATGTCTGGTTATTCCATCTCTATTTGTTGAAAATTCTTTCTACCATGTAATGACTTCATACCTGTTCCCAAAACCAGTTGGCTCTGCTTATATAGGGCCACTTCTGGATTTTCTATCCCACTCCACTGATCTATGTGTCTTTCCTCCACCAATACCATGCAATTTTGATTACCATAGCTATAGAAATTTGGATATGGAGTAGAGTGATTTCTTCTCTTTTTTTCTCTTTTTTCAAAATTATTTTAAATCTTCTAGTTCCTTTGCCTTGAAACAAAGCTAGCTCTTAGAATAATCCTGCCAGATCTACAAAACATCTTGGTGAAGATTTTGATAAGAATTGTGTTAAAACTGTATAACAATTTACAGAGAGTTGACATCTTTATTATGTTTAGTCTTCCCATGTATGGGCACAATCTATCTCACCACCTATTTATACCTTCTTTGATTTATTTTATCAGAATTTTCTAGTTTTCAGTGTACAAATTACATGCATGCTTTGTTAGATCTACATCTAAGTATTTTTTTGAGTGATTGTAAATTATATTGTATTTTTTTTTTAATTTTTTTTTCAACATTTATTTATTTTTTTTGGGACAGAGAGAGACAGAGCATGAACGGGGGAGGGGCAGAGAGAGAGGGAGACACAGAATCGGAAACAGGCTCCAGGCTCCGAGCCATCAGCCCAGAGCCTGACGCGGGGCTCGAACTCACGGACCGCGAGATCGTGACCTGGCTGAAGTCGGACGCTTAACCGACTGCGCCACCCAGGCGCCCCAATTATATTGTATTTTTAATATTGGAGTCTATAAATACATTGCAGGTATATAGAAATACAATTGATTTTTGTGTGTTTTTCTCATAACGTGAAAACATATTGGACTCACTAATTAGTTCTAGGAACTATTTGTGTGGATTGCTTGGGATTTTCTACAAAGACCATTATGTCATCTGTGAATAAGGACAGTTTTATTTCTTCATTTCTGACCTGGCTGCCCTTTATTCCTTTACTTGTTGCTTTTATTTTTTTTTTCTTTGTCTTTAGTTTTCAAAAATTTTACTATGATGTGTTTTGATGTAGATTTCTTTAGGTTATAATGTTTGGGCTTTGCTCAGCTCTTTGAATCTTTTGGTTTGTGTCTTTTGCCAAATTTAGAAAATTGTCAGCCATTATTTCTTAGAAAACTTTTTCAACCCCATCTTCTTTCTCTTCTCCTATTGGAATTTTGTTACATAATTGACATGTCTTTTTAAAATTGTCCTGCTGGTTCCTGAGGTTCTTTTCATGTTAATTTCAGCTCATTTCCTATCTGTGGTTAAGATTGAGCAATTTCTATTGTTCTAATCTTAAGTTCACAGATTCTTTTCTCTGCCACTTCCATTCTGCTGTTAAGCCTACTATTGTGGGTGGCTTTGTTTGTTTTGTTGGTAATCATATTTTTGGGGTAAAATCTGTACTTGGTTAAAACTTATGTATTCTATTTATTTGCTGATATTCTCTGGTTCTTTGAGAAGACATTCTATTTTTTATCAGTTTTAAGTTTTCTCATAGTTGCCTGTTGAAATATTTTTATGATGGCTGTTTTACAATCCTTGTCAAATAATTAGACCATATCTGTCATGCATGTTGGTGTTGACATCTGTTGACTGACTTTACTCTTTCAAGTTGAAATTTTCCCAGTTTTTTATATGACAACTGATTTTCAGTTGAAAACTGGACATTTTGAGTATTACAAGATTCTGGATCTCATTTAACTTGTTTATTTGTTTGTATTAACTAGTTTTCTGACCCTGCCTCAGAAGGGAAAGGAAAGTGGGTACTGCTTTCTTACTTCCAGGTAACTATGAAATTCCAGGTTCCCTTCTTGGCCTCCACTGATACAATGGTTGAGGAGAAGATTCCTCATTATTGTTGAGCATGGGTGGAATTTTCAGCTTTCAGTGTGCCTCAAAAGAAACCAGCCTGGCTGGGAGGGTCAAGAATGCCTTGTTAGGGCATCAGGGTGGCTCAGTCGGTTAAGCATCTGACTCTTGGTTTTGGCTCAGGTCATGATCCCAGGGTTTTAGGATTGGGATCCCATGTAATTGGCCTATGCCCTGACAGTTCAGGACCTGCTTATGACTCTCTCCCTTCTCTCTCTCTCTCTCTCTCTCTCTCTCTCTCTGCCCCTCCTCCTCTCCAGCATGCACCCTCTCTCAAAGTAAATAAACAAACATTAAAAAAAAAAAAAGAATCCTTGTTACTCCTCCCCACAGTTATCTTCACTGTCACTGATGAAAGAAGGAGGGCTCATTAATGTCGGCTGGGGGTGAAAGACTTGTCTCTCTACAAGGCCTCTTCTGATGCCACCCCAGAAAGGAGATGTGCCTCATTTTCACAGTGTGGAGGTGGAGTCTGGACTCCCTATCTAGCCTTCATTTACATGTAAAAGGGGGAATGAAAATTCTGGATCCCTACTTGGGCTTCCTGACATAACCCCAGCAGGGAAGTTGGGTGCCTCATTATAGTCTGTTGGGGATGGAAGTTGTGGCTCCCCACTTAGCCTCTGCGGCTGGAGGTGAGGATAGGACTATAGATCTTTCTGTGGTATTTAGTTAGAATGGAAGATTTCTTATCTAAAACCTGTCTTGTTGGGCTGCCTTTTTCCTGGTCCTTTGTTAAAAAAGAGCAAGTTTTGCTTGTTTGCTTTTGTTTGTTAGTTTTCTGTGACAACTGCCATTTTAGGGTTGCTAGATTCTCCAGCACCAAGTCCTGGGAAAATAGAGCAAAAAAGAAAATACAGCAATCTCACCACCATGTCCTTCGTGGTGTCTCAAGCCTCCTTAAGTAGCTCCATCTTCTCTCCACATTTCAGAGTCTCCTTACATTTGTTTTATAGTATCTACTTTAGGTGTATCTAGTGGGAGGAATGAGGAAAAAAAAAAAAAAAAACAAAAACTCCTTCTCTCTATTTTTCCAGAAGCAAAAGTACCATATCTATAAGGTTTTAGTGAAGAGTAAAGAAGAAATTTTATCAGGAGTCTAGAACTGTGACTATTATTTAGAAACATTTAATAATTATTAGTATCCTACTCTCACATCTGTACAAATTCTCTGAAAATTAATTAAAAGAGTGATTACATAAAATGAAGAATTGAGTTTCCTCACTGATGATATGATATATATTAAATTCACACATTATTTAATCATCTTCTATCAATAACTTGCATAGAGTTTGTAAGAAAGTGAGGATTTTTAGAATACAATCTACTAAATGAAAGTCATATTTCTTCTGTACAGCACTTGCATGGATTTAATTATTTTGAAATCTTTGGTACAAGCTCCCAATTTATATTTCTTAAACATAATTACTAAAAAGGAATTGCATCAACTGGTCTCACTGCCCTATTGCTTTCCCATCTGTCCTTGACATTTAAATGGATTTTTGAGGATGAAAGAACATAATAAAAAAAAGAAAAAGAAAGTGATAAGACCATAAATAGAAAGAGGTCAAACTACTGAATTCTCTCGCCTGTTTAGTAGCTTGAAGCCTTAGAGAGTCTCCAATTGCAGATAAACTTGCTGGTTAAGCTGTTCCACATCAAGTTTTATTCATAATGGTGCAAATGAAAAACCAGATAGTGGATAAACCATGATCAATTTAACAGAGTCTTTATCCCTTTTCTTCTTTATGTGGAGAATCAGAGATTATTACTTCTACTATCTTTCAGGGACTTTGCACAAACATCCTTGACTGAGAATTTGCAAATTTGTGTTACCTACGTTTCCTACTGTTTTATCCCAACCCTCATGCCTACACAGTGCCGTCTCATTTTTTATGTGTGTCTTTTCACTTTTATTATATTAAATGTTACTATTTCTAAAGCTTTTGCACAGAGCTCTGTGTTCTGAGGAGGAAAAGCACTATATAAATCTAACAAGCAAAGCCAAGATTGAAATCCAATAAAGGAGAACCTCTAGAAATTATTAAAGACTTCACTGACAGAGAAATTAAACCTTGATATCCCATTTCCTTATCTTTTCACTGCAGTAGAATCAGTGAAATCAATATATCTGAAATGAACCGCATACAGTCCATTCAGAAGAATGGCTTTGGCACAAAAGTGAACAGCTTCTAAAACTTCTCAAGACTGCTAATCCTTGAAATAGTGTTCCCAGAGTTGTAGCAAGTTTTATTTTTAATGTATCTAAATTGTAAAAGTGAACATTGTTACTTTTGATGGGTACACAAATAGATGCTAATTGGCCCCAATATTAAAAATTGAAAATCCCATAGCATAGTCACAATATTATAAAAAGGTCTTGCCTGTTTCATGTTTGGAACTCAGAAGCATTAGGATTAAATGTGTATTAGTAAAAATGGCAGATAAACAAATAGTTTCTTTGCAACTTAGCTAGGAGGCACTAGTATCCAATCTCCCAGAAAGAGTGTAATCAACATCTCAGTCAGCTTAGCACAGGGTATATAACCATCGAAGAGTTAACAGACAACAGTACACACAGATAGCTGAAGATGTTTTAATATTTCTTCTATTCTGGCCACAAAAAAATATATTTTAAGTTTAAAATATACATGTTCCTAGAAATGAACAACAAAATGAAAGATAGAACAAGAATAATACATCAAACACAACCCCGGTACTGTATAAGCTATTTTGCATACATTTCCTCATTTAACACCCCAAATCCCACTGTAGGTTAGGAGGTAATGTCCTATTCTAGACTTTTATTTTTTTTTAAATTTTTTTTTCAACGTTTATTTATTTATTTGGGACAGAGAGAGACAGAGCATGAACGGGGGAGGGGCAGAGAGAGAGGAAGACACAGAATCGGAAACAGGCTCCAGGCTCCGAGCCATCAGCCCAGAGCCTGACGCGGGGCTCGAACTCACGCACCGCGAGATCGTGACCTGGCTGAAGTCGGACGCTTAACCGACTGCACCACCCAGGCGCCCTATTCTAGACTTTTAAGCCACAATTCCTGATATGCTTTTAACCTCTTAAGAGATGCTTCATCTACAGACCTCATTAAAAATATGGCCCTAGCTGGTTGTGAATTGTACTAGGTGTTTTCACTGCATTACTCTCATTTATATGTGATTTGTTTAGGAATAGTCCCCTTCCTCCAGTCAAAACATGGGCTGCCAACATGAAAGGATATTCCAGGCCAAACAAACTCCTTCTTATAAGAATTTTAACTGGACTAATGGAAACAGTCTATCAGTGGGTAGCTGTATAAATCAAAGTTCAGTCAGAAGACAAAAAATACACCAGACATTTGAATAGAGAAAATTTAATATAGAGAATTGTTACATATATTACTTAAAAGAGAAGAATCACTCAATTTATCTCTAAACTGAAACACCTACCACCCCTAAGATTAGGGGGAAAAGGAAGAATTTTGAATTATTAAGACTTAGAAACTTAGAGAAGGGACCCCACAGAGCTAAAAGTCTGGATTCTCAGGAGAAGATGCTAGCCAACAGTATTGAGGTTTCTGACCTTGGAGGAGAAAACTGAATTTTCTAGTACCCAGCCCAGACCTTCAAACGGGAGCACTGGCTTTTGGTATTGGTGTCTCAAGGCAGGGCAAGATCAGGCTGGGTCTGCACATGTGGAAAGAAACTGCAAATCTGATTTGCTATACCTAGAAGAAGGAACTGCTGCCTCTTGGATTAATCGTTGTTAGAGTGATGCTCACAGATACAGGCAGAGAGAAAGCAACCAAGAAGGAACAAATCCCTTCTTTTTCCTCTAGCCTTCTGCTCTTCATTGACACGCCAGCAAAGAGCCAGCAAAACAGATAACATGGTTTATAGAATCTCAGCTCCAGCATCACAGAGCAGATTATACGAGGATGGGTTTGCATCTGAGAAAGAAAAACACCTAGTAATTATTATATTCTGCTCGTTTGGCCACTCAGCTTTCATATATGCTCTTTTATATATATCTTAACTTTTGTACAGCAACAAAACAACTTATGTTTCTACTTAACAAGATGGAACTATGTTTCATTGAGGTGAAGATGTTCTTATACTCTTCTGGAATAGAAAGGTGTAAAATTCCAACAATTATTGTATATGGGTCTGGTAAACTGTCACATTATACATTCCTGATTTATGTTAATTTTCCTCAAATATGATCACAGTCACATCGACATAGTTTGTTCCCTGAATTATAAGTCTTGTTACCAGAGTGGTAAACTCTGTTACTAAATTATACATTTAACTTCTACAAGGTTTGAATAAAATAATGAGAGGAAGAAAAAATGCAAAAGATCATACATGCACGTATACACACATGCATGCATATATACATACAATAAGCAAAGAAGAAAATATATAAATATAAATGCCAATATAAATATATAAAGCAAGGAATTCCTCATTTCTGTAACTGACCTTGAGGACATAGTTGATATTTATAACTTCAGTCTTACATTAGTTACTCCACTTTTCTTTTGCCCTAAAGCCATGGGCTTCAAGTGATATTTCTTTTCTTAGTGTGGTACCCTCAAACTTTCATTCTTGAAGGTTTTAAAACCTTAGTAGTCCTTTTTTTTTAAAAAAAAAATTCCATTAACTTATATTATCATATATATAAATACTATAATACATCCCCCCAAATTCTCTGGGTTCCATACATAGTTTTTGCTGTCCTCATTTTCTAGCAGCAACCAACATCCCTTTTGGTAATCTGTATCCATCACTCCAGTGAGTAGACTAACCATCTTGTTTGTTCAGTGGCATGGAGAGCAGAAAAGGGCCAGATGACAGTCTCAAGTTGCAATTTAATGGAACCAAGGATGCATCTTTGGTGGAAATCATTCTCCCTTGGAAGCAGCACCTCCAAAGTATAAAAGATCAAAGTTGAGGGAATGGGAAACAAAAACTCTATGATTTAACCTCTACAATTTTATTGTGAGAGGAGCCACTCCCACTTCCACTCCTTGATTCCTAGACCTATGTATTCTGGATGTAGGACAGACAGAAAATATCTTGGTCAGTGATTAAAACATATGCTGCATGAAGAAAAATATATAAAACCCCATCCTTTCAAATGTTTGTGATTTCCCCAAACTGGCAGTCTAACAGGATCTTCATTAGGCCCTCCCATCTTCAGTAGGCACCTCCCATTAGGAAAGCTGCTGATAAGGCCAATGAACTCCATGAGTAAGAGCTATATTCTGTTCTTTTGCTATCAAATACATTTCTGGACCAATCAATGTTATACAAAATGTTATAATGATGAATAAGTCATACCATAAATCCATGGATAATTGTAGTGGCAGAGGCATTAAGCGTAGGCAAGGTAAATCCATATCCAGAGTACATGTCTATTTCAGTAAAGACAAAGCTGTTCTCTCTCTTTGGTAAAAAGTGTTCCAGTGTAATAAAACTGCAATCGGGTATTTGTCTGGTTACTCCGTGGAATGGTTCTTTACCAGAGACCAGTTGGTCTCTACTATTGGTAGATAAGGCACTCAGCACTAGCTAGCCAGTTTAGCATTATCGAAGAACATCCTTGTGAATATCCCTATGGATAGGCTTTATTCCCGCCATTATGGTTTTCATGGACACAGCATGAACTTGGTGGCTAGATAAAGAGTCCTACTGAAGTCCATAGATATGTAATTTTGTCAACCTAAGAATGTCTTTTGCAGTGGATGACGTTTAGGGAACATTCAAATGCAACACAATTATTTTCAAATGCTGTACCCTCCCTGACAGACCCAACCACACACCTGTAACCCAGACCTCATTGTCATCACTTTTCCAATCTCATTCTTTACAAGTTTCTAATTGTCTAGGGAAACCATTAACAACCACCCATAAATTAAGTTAGATTTGTTATTTTGGCCATTATTTGGTCTAGACAAAGTAAAAATCCAAATGTGACACTTGAAGCTCTAAATACTAGAATATTTTCCTTCAAGCCTTTCTTTAAGGCCAACTCTCAGTGAAACTATAATGGCTGATTGGCTACCTAGGCCTGGATGTTTTACTCCTTAGCCAGTTGGTCACATAGAACTCCCTAAAAAGCTGCAGGTATAGATTGAGGAAAATAGCCAATATGGCAGAAATTATTATTGAAGAAATTTGAGCCTACATTCATTCAATTTACATGTGCCTTCCAGACTTCCTCGAGCATACATCTTTATATTTCCTTTTGTTGATTGCTACTGAAATTGCCCCAGATTAATAGTTGGTCAGTCAAATAATATCATTTCATAATAAGAAGCACAGGCCATACCAACATTTGTCCTCTAGTTAAGTGCTCAATGTCTTGCAGGGCTCACCAGCAAGCAAGGAACTGTGTCTCAAAGGGGAGAACAGCTATTTGGGGCAGAGGCAAAGATTTTTCAAGAACCACTCAGGGCTGTGATTCTTCTATTCGTCATTATTAGATGATCCACACAGCCTCCCTCTTTACCACAGACACTTTGAACCCTTGAGGATCATTTGTTTGTAAGGCAAGGTTGAAGAGTAGCTGGGACTTCAGCCTATAATTGCTGTTAAACCATCTCCTGCTTTGATTCCCACTAAAACTTGGCAGACTTACAGGATAATTGGTAAATAGTTTAAATTATCATGCTTAAGTAAGTATGTTCCCAAATCCAAAAAGACCCATAAAGCATTGCGTTTCTTTGATGCTGGTAGCAGTGAGTGCAACCACTTGTCTTTCAGTGTGAAGGGAATATTACAACAAATCCAAGATCTTTGTGCTCTCAGAAAACTCCTTGTGTTAATAAGCCCCTAAGTATTCCTGGGGTTCATAATCACCCTCTGATTCACACAGATCTTACTAAGGAAACCAAAATACTTGCTACTTGCTGTTACAAAGTCCAGTAAGCCATTATGCTAGTGGAACAATATGATGTTGTATGGAACATCAAAATTATTACGATCTCTGTGAACTGCATTATTGCAGAGAACAGAAGAATTGATATAGTCCTGAGGCAAAATTTCCAAATGAGTACTATTGGTTTTGCCATGTGAAAGCAAGAGCTTTTCAAACTGATATAGAAAACTGCATATTCAAGATATTCAAGCTGCATATCAAGGTCCCAGAGATGGGTCAATTAGCTCCATAAAAGATACCATGCCTGGAACCACAGGGGCAACTGGAGTCTCTATCTGATTCAGTTATAAGAATTCATATTCTCCAAGATTCACTCACTTTCTGCACAGCTAAAAGAGGCAAGTTAAACAGTAGTATCGTAGGAATGTTCACACATCTTTCAAGATTTTGACGGCCACTCTAATATCTACAATATCCTTAGAATGTGGCACTGCTTCTGGTCCACTATCTTGGAAGAGAAGGAAGTTTTCAGGGACTTCCACTTCATCACTTCATGTTTCCCACTACAGTAGCTTGAAACCATTGACCAGATAGCAATGTGGTGATTTTTCCAGTTGTCAATTATAACTATTTCCATTATATTTTCAGGAACTGGAGAGATAACGGTAAGACTTCAAACATATTAGGCTTAATAGGATGCAAACTTAGGCCAAAATCCCATTTATCACCTGAATCAAATACAATCCTCTTTTGGCTGGTGGACCATGAGCAAGTATGATATCTTAATCATTTGCTATCATTTCAGAGCCAGTACCTGGTAATTTCCAAAAGGTTTGAGAATTTACTTGTCCACAGTGTGTAGTTACTCTAGTAAATGGCTACAATTCCCTTTAGGTAATGCTTGGAAAAAGTATATACTTGTGGCATTGTTGTGTCCTTCCTTGTGTTCTTCCTCAAGGGAATCTAAATTCTCCTTCAACATTTATTCTTTAGGTCTGTGAACTATCTTAGTTCTGGGCACTAGACGAACAACAATGATTTAATATGACAACAAATCAAGTCAGGTTTTTGGTCACCAGATTTGGATTTTATTTCTGTTATATAGATCAAGAAAACTTTTAGTAACTGGACTATATATTCATTTATAGAGACACTGAACGATTAACCACCAGTAGATCCCTGTGGACCAAAACTCTCCAATTACCATGTTATCTCTGGTGTTGTTTTCAGTTAAACAAAAAAGAACAACAAAAGAAGAAAAGGTTTAGCTCTGCCACCCTGTATCTGTATTTCTGGCATCCAGTTATGCCCACTAAAATGAGAGAGCTCACTTCTCTCATCTCTACCATCATGCTTTATTCTACAAAAGACAGCTAACACAGAGGATTTCAAGAATGCTGAAGTTCTGCTAATATATTTCTTAATATCCTAATCATTGGAAGGTTCTTTAAATCCTATGAGGATATGTATTTGAAGAGTAGGTATGTGTAAAGTGAAAAGTTCACTATAATATTCCTCACAGTCTAATTATTTGAATTTCTTTCTCTTAATTATTCCAGAAAAGTTGTAGCATCTCAACCTCATTAAATTCAGGGCATGGTTTTGTCCAAGCTTTAGTCAACCAACCAAATAAACTGTTATAACTACTTCCAGGTGCACAAGTTAACCCATTAATCTAGAATCTTTGGTAAACACATTCATCAATAAATTTAACCTGGTTTAGTGTCATTTCATCCTCCTTCATCTAACGTCCTTAGAATATATTCTCATACATATTTCACATATTTCTTCTGATATGAGTTAGTGAAATCTTGACATTATTTTGATGCATAAGGTATTTCCTCCCAGGGCATTTTTTTTTTTTTTATTTTTGTACTCACCTGTCAGGAGCATGCTGTAATATGTAATGTATCCCTCCTTATGGGCCCAGTGGCAACAAGGTGTTTGGGGGCTTATTCTCAAGTAAAATTAACATCTCTTTGTGATAAAATTAGTGTAAATAATGTTAGTACAGGATATTTAAGCAGAGAAAGATTCCTGGTATTAGTGGAGGAAAACTGGGTCCATTAGCAAGAGAAGCTAAGAGTGACTGAGAAATACAAGTTCTTTAGTTTCCTCTGGGTCCTATTAGACTTCCCCATTCCAGGTTTTAGATCTTCAGTCCTTCACAGTTGCCATAACATTCACGTGAGAGAATTTCAAGGCAGTGAATTTACCTCACGTTGCAATTCTGCAACCCCCAAAATGAAAAGTTATGTTTCATTTTAGCCACATCGGCCCTGTCTGTTTGATGGTAGTCATCCTGAGGATGGCTTGACCTCAGAAATTAAAGATGTAAGCATGCCATTTTATTTCTGTAAGCACCTCAGTGCTCAGAGAATCTGCATCACAGACCTTTTGGTCAGCAGTACTTCCATAATTGAAAAAGGCAACAGCTATTTGATTGGCCGAGGCACTTGCTTCAGTAGGCATTTCAAGACAAGACATGTGATAATTGGTTTAACTACAATGATAATTCATGCCACAGGTTACGAGTATTCCATTTCCCATTGCCAAAGACAAACAAACAGGGCACATCATTAAAGACCAAAACTGTGACCAATGCAAGTCCCAAATAATATCTGATGATTTTTTTGTTGCAAAAATTTATCAGTCAAGGTCAAGCCAGGACAGAAACCACATGAGTTATTGGAATAAGAAAAACAAATATAAGGAAGTAGGAAATAACTATGACCTCTAGGACTATAAGAATAAAAGGAAGAGAAACAGGAAGCAGACAGGAAGAAAATGAGAAACAGAAAAGAAAGAGCAAGTCTGTACTGTATCCAGCCTTGCTATCTTTTTCCAATGCTTTTTACTGACACAATCTCTTATGAAATGACTGGCAAAAAATAAACTGGTTCACAGACTTGGTATCACAACAGAGAGAGAAGTGGGTACTTGGATTTGAGAGACAATAAACTGAAAAGTGGCACATTAGAAAAGAAAGAATCAGAATAACAGCCAAAGTAATGTAGAGCATTACAGGGAAGATTTTGAACTCTCTCTACAACTGATAATTTTCCTAGGCCAATTGTACATATCTTGCTAATTTAATAGGCATATGAGTCCTTACATATAATTCTAGAAATTAAAATCCACTTACTGTCATTATTTTAAAAAATTTTTTTTAAAAATTTTTAAAAATTACATTGGGGCACCTGGATGGCTCAGCCGGTTGAGCATCTGACTTCGGCTGAGGTCATGATCTTCAGAGCCTGGAGCCTGCTTCAGATTCTGTGTCTCCCTCTCTCTCGGCCCCTCCTTCACTCACACTCTGTCCTTCTCTCACTATCAAAAATAAATAAATATGTTTTAAAAAGTACATCAACTATTAAAAAATAGATTTTTTTTTTTGTAGTTCTGGAAGTTTGGGTGCAATGAATTCATCCTTGGTCACATTCTATTTTCTGATCGAATGATTAATACAGAGAGTAATTTCACTACTTTTTTTCTATTTTATTTCTAATGTCTGAAATGGAGATTTTGAGACTAAAGGCTCCTGACTAATCCAAAATAATTGCACTGGATTATTTCTTTTGGGAATGTGGATGCCCAATCCACTTAGAATTACATTTTACCTGAGGCAGGTATAACGCTCACTAGAAATTAATTGACTTTAGCTACAAAACTTTTCCTCATGAATTTGGTTTCTGTAAGTGTGTCTGCCAAGGACTGATTATCTGAGGGTTTGTTGTCAACTAAGCTTTCCGAATCACAGGGTAAGACACAAAATCCTTGAAGAAGAAGTGATCAACCTGAGGCAGAATGTTATTCTGAACAACCCATCACTATTCCTGACAAGCAACTATAACTACATTCTATTTGCAACAAAGTATTAATGTGGTGATAAGGCAAAATTTCAGATGCTTTAGTTTTTAGTGCTTAACTATATTTTTTGTTTACTGCAATGGAATTATCATAGACTCTCTATACACCATTATGCATTTAATTTTTTTAAAAGCCAGAATGCATTTAATTGCATGCTGGCATTGCATAATATATTTGATGTTAATATTGCTAAATAAATGTTTCTGGTGAAAATTTAAAATAATTGTAGTTTCTCTAGTCAACATCTATAACACTTTATGTTTATGTCATTCTATTTTATCCCAAAATGCAACTCTTCCATCAAATTATAATAAAAATCATATCTAAGCAATGCATTTGGTTTACTCACCTGTCACATGTTCCTGCTTTATCTAAATGGCACTATGAAATTTTCTATATATTAATGTATCATTAACTCTATTACTGCCTAGATGGGTCAATCCTTGGTAAAAGATATGTGAATATAATAATGTAGTTATTTCTCTACAATCCCTTAATTTTAGATTGACCTACTTAAAAGTAGCATTCTATTTAGATGTGAATAGCGTATATGTATATATATACACAAATATATATATATATATGCATGTATACAAGCATATATACATATGCATATATATACATGCATAAATATATGCATATATATGTAGTTACAAGCAATAGATCTATAACAAATTGCTAAAATTATAAAATAATAGTCATTGATATCATTCTATTAAGTAGTATATAGAAAGGAAAATTTGTAATACAGGTCTAAGGTCACCCTATGTTTTACGCAGATAGGACTAATTTTGGCTGCTATTAGTTAACTAATATTACTAGCTGTGTTAATTCATGTGATGAAATAAAATTCTATAATCTTAAATTTGTCACTCTAATACATATACTTTTATGGTGATAATCCTATATCTGAGTATTTCATACAGGAAATAATCCCAGAGTCTCCCTGGGGTGAGGACAAGTCTCAAAGTCTCAAAAACTACCCCTACAAAGGAGCTAAGACTTAATGGATCAAACTATGGAACAATTTATGCCCAGAGCATGATGAAAAATCATAGATAAATTAACTGAGAATTAGTAGAGGCTAACAGTTGGGTATGATGTAAATAGATGTAGGTAATTTAAGACAGATCAGGGAAGAGACAGTGAAAGAAAGCCCTACTAAAACCATTGTCATGCCATTATAACACCATTGTGAGCATGGCCAAGGCTGTGCCATGTAACTCTTAATGATTGACACCAGATGCTGCACACTAAGGGGGGAAAAATTACTGAGATGGTTCAGCCAGTTCACTAAACAAATAGACAAGCAAACAATAACAACAAGAAATCCTAGAGAGGAAGGCTAGATTAGTATCCAGAATCACCACAATAGATTATTTCAAATATCCTCCTTTCAACAACAAATGAGATATGCAAGAAATAGAAAGGTGTTACCCATGTATTAGGGAATAAAACAGGCAACAGAAATTGCTTTCTGAAAGGGTATGAAAGTCAAACTTTACAAAGACTTCAAAGCACTATTATAAATGATTTCAGAAAACTAAAATGAAATATACTTAAAGAGATAAAGAGTTAGATCACAAACACTCATCAAAATAGAAAATATTAATAAAGAGATAGAAGACATTAAAAAGTCGAATAGAAAGTCTAGAGTTGGAAAATACAATAACCAACATGAAAAATTCACTAATGAATTTCAATAGTAGATTTGAGCTGGCAGAAGAGAAGAATAAGCTATTCTGATGATAGATTGATGAATAATGTTCAGTATGATTTTCAGTATGAAGATCAGAGAAAAAAATATGAAGAAAAATGAATAGTCTTAAAGGTCTGTGGAATACCATCAAGAGTAGCAACATACACATAATGAGAGTAACAGAGAAAAGGGAGCAGAAAAATGAAATTATGACTGAAAAATAATAGTCTTTTCATCAAATAGTACTTGGACAACTATATTTTCACCATCAAAATAATAAAAAATAAAATAAAATTGTACCCCTTTTTATAGCATACAAAAAGCTTTAAATTTGTATTTAAATTCCACTTATTTAACATACAACATAATATTAGTTTCAGGTGTACAATTTAGCAATTCAACACTTACATACAACACCTGGTGCTCATCACAATTGTATTCCTTGATCTTCATCACCTCTTTAACCCCTCCCATCACCCACCTCCCCTCTGGGAACCACCAGTTTCTTCTCTATAGTTAAGAGTTTGTTTCTTGGTTTGCCTCTCTCTTTCTCTTGTCTTTTCTGGTTTGTTTTATTTCTTAAATTCCACATATGAGTGAAATCATATGGTATTTGTCTTCCTCTGACTTATTTCACTTAGCATAATATACTCTAGCTTCATCTATGTTATTGCAAATAGCAAGATTTCATCCTTTTGATCACTGAGTAATATTCCATTGTATTTATATGCCACATCTTCTTTATCCATTCATCAGTACATGGACATTTGGTCTGTTTCCATAATTTGGCCTATGTATATAAGCTGCTATAAATACTGGGGTGCATGTATCCCTTTAAATTAGTATTTTTGTATCCTTTGGGTAAATACCTATTAGTGCAATTGCTGGATCATATAGTTCTATTTTTAACGCTTTAAGGAAACTCTGTACTGTTTTCCAGGGTGGCAGCACCAGTTACAGCATACAAAAATTAATTCCAAGTGGATCATAGACCAAAATATTAGGTCAAATACTATAAAATTTTAAAAGAAAATGTAACAATAAACCTTTTTTGCTTTTGAAAAAAAGTCAAAACCTTTTGAAAGAGCGTCTTGAGTATAGCACTGAAAGCATAAGTGATAAAAAATAAAATAGATGGAACCTCATCAAAATTAAAAGATCATGTGCTTCAAAGGACATTATCAGGAAAGTAAAATGACAACGGACAGAGAAAATATTTGCAGAGCAAATATCTGATAAAAGACTTGTATCCAAATAGGCAATGTAATTTGAAAACGGGCAAAAGATCTGAATAAACATTTTCCCGAAGATATCCAAATACCCACAAATGTATGGCCAACTAATATTTGACAAAGCAGGAAAGAATCCAGTGGAAAAAAGACAGTCTCTTCAGCAAATGGTGTTGGGAAAACTGGACAGTGACATACAGAAGAATGAACCTGGACCACTTTCTTAAACAGTATATAAAAATAAAATCAAAATGGATGAAAGACTTAAATGTAAGACAGGAAACCATCAAAATCCTAGAGGGGAAAACTGGCAACAATCTCTTTGACAGTGGCTGCAGAAATTTCTTACTAGACATGTCTCCAGAGGCAAGGGAAACAAAAATAAAAATGAACTACCAGGACCTCATCAGGTTAAAAAGTTTCTGCACAGTGAAGGAACCAATCAACAAAATGAAAAGGCAACTGATGGAATGGAAGAAGATATTTGCAAATGACATATCAGATAAAGGGTTATTATCCAAAATCTATAAAGAACTTATCAAACTCAACTCCCAAAAAACAATCCAGTGAAAAAATGGGCAAAAGACATGAACAGACACTTTTCCAAAGATATCCAGATAGCTAACAGATACATGAAAAGATGCTCAACATCACTCATCATCAGGAAAATGCAAATCAAAACCATGATGAGATACCACCTCACACTTGTCAGAATGGCTAAAATTAACAACTCAGGAAACACTAGATGTTGGCAAGGATGAGAAAAAAGGGAAACCCTTTTGCACTGCTGGTGGTAATGCAAACTGGTGCAGCCACTCTGGAAAACAATATGGAGGTTCCTCAAAAAATTAAAAATAGAAGAACTACTCTATAACCCAGAAATTGCACCTTTAGGCATTTATCCAAAGGATACAAAAATGTTGATTCAAAGGGGCACATGCATCGCAATGTTTATAGCACCATTATCAACAATAGCCAAAGTATGGAAAGAGCCCAAATGTCCATCAATTGATGAATGGATAAAGCACAAGTGGTGTGTGTGTGTGTGTGTGTATACATATATATATATATATGTATACACACACATATGTATACACACACATACATGCATACACACCCAATGGGATATTAGCGATCAAAAAGAATGAAAGCTTGCCATTTGCAACAATGTGGATAGAATTATGCTAAGCGAAATAAATCACTTAGAGAAAGATAAATGTCCTATGATTTACTGATATGTGAAATTTAAGAAACAAAACAGATGAACATAGGGGAAGAGAAAGAAAAATAAAAAGAGAGAGAGTAGCAAACCATAAGAGACTTAAATATAGAGAATAAACTGAGGGTTGTTGGAGGAATTTTGGGTGGGGAGTGGGCTAAACGAGTGATGGGCATTAAGGAAGGCACTTGTTGGGATGAGCACTAGGTGTTATATGTAAGTGATGAATCACTAAATTCTACTCTTAAAATCATTATTACACTATATGTTAACCAACTGGGATTTAAATAGAATTTAAAAATTAAAAAAAAAAAGATATCCAAGTAGCATATATGACAGGTGCTACATGTGATCAGCCATTAGAAAAATACCACAATAAGAAATAAGATGCTACTTCCTACCCACCTAGCATGGCTATAATCAAAATGACAATTAGTGTCAAGTATTGGCAAGGATATGGAGAAATTTAGATCCTTATCCATCACTGGTTAAAATGAGGAATACTCTAGCTACTATGGAAAAAAGTTTGGCTTTTCCTCAAAATGTGAAATTAGTGAGCTACCATATGACTCAGTAATTCCACTACTAGGTATATACCTAAAAGAAATTAAGACATATATCTACAAAATGTGTACACAAATATTCATAGCAGCATAGCTCATAATAGCCAGAGAATGGAAATAATCCAAATGTCCACCAACTGATAAATGTATAAACAATATGTAGTATATAATACAATGTAATGTTATTTGCCAAAAAAAATAAAAAACTAATGAAGTATAAGTACCTTCTATTCTACAACATGAATGAATCTTGAAATTATGCTAAGTAAAAGAAGCCAGACATAACAGGCCACATATTGTACAATTCACGTATGTAAAATTTCTAGAATAGACAAGTCAGTGGAGACTGAGGGTAGATTAGTGGTTGCTTAGGGCTGGAGAAATTGAAACACCTGGAGAGAGACTGCTAATGTGTTCAGTTTCTTTTCTTAGTGATGTTTGTCCAACTCTGCATTTCCAAAAAGCCATTAAATTGTGCACGTTAAGTAAGTGTCATGTATGGCATATGAATTATATTTCAAACTGTTAAGGAAGTACATCTGAAATCCTGTCATTTGTGACAACATCGATAGACCTTGAGGGCATTATGCTAAGTGAAATAAGTCAGAGAAAGACAAATACTGTATTATCTCACTTATATGTGGAATCTAAAAACAAACAAGTCTCATAGAAAAAGGAATCAGAATTTTTGATTACAGAGGTGGGAAGTGGGGGAAGGGGAAATGGAGAAATGTGGTCAAAAGGTACAAAATTCCAGTTATAAGATAAATAAGTACTAGGGGTATAATGCGCAGCATGACTACAGTTAACACTACTGCATGATCAGCATAAACATTGTTAAGAGAATAATTCCTAAGATTTAACATCACACACATAAAAATGTTTTCTTCTTTTTTCTCTCTTTTTTAGTTTTCTTCTTCTTTTTGTTATATTTATGCAACATGATGAATCCTAACTAAGCTTATAGTGATAATCATTTCTCAATAAAAAAGTCAAACATTATGCTCATACTGTGAACAGTGATGTCTATCAATTATATCTCAAACTGGAGCATGGGAGAGGACATCTACTCTAATTATAGAATGATAAAAATATCACTCCATTTCTCTGAATAACACAAATGTAAACATTTTATAGAGTATAAGACTAATAAATTAAAAAAATAATTGGTATTGTAGGAATTTGGTTTTAGGTATTGCGTTTCTAGCATAGCTGAACTATTTTTATGTCTGAAACCAGAAAAAAAGATTCTCTTGTGATCTCTCCTAGTCACTAATTTATGTTCTTGAATGTGTTGATATCATAGTAAAAGGGTTTTGATACATTGATTCAGTAACCTTGAATCTCTAATATTTGAAGTGTATGATAATTAAAGTTTAAATTTTTAGTGTTTCAAAACTTTATCAGTATGTCTAAATACTAGAAATGTTAATATTGGAAACAAATTATTATTATTATTTTAAATCTGTGAAAAGGAAAACTATGACTCACATTGAATTTATTTCAAAAGTATAATTATATATTAAGACATTTAAAATTATATAATTTTATTCTAAGAGGCACACTTAATCTTAAACACCTTCTAATAGTCATATTGATATTTTAATCTTTTTGTAACATCTGAAAGGTAAAATAGATGTTGGAACTATAAAATTAAGGAAATTTATTTTGGCATAAAAAAAGAGTACTAATGACTTCTCCATTAAGCTTGAAAATTGTCATATTCAGATCTTTATAAACAGCTAAAATAGGATCACATGGAAAATACCAGATGATAAGATGATATTTCTGAAGAATTTCTTTATTTCTTATTAAAAAGAAAAATACGTAACAAACTGGTTTATAGGTTATTATAAGGGTTAGTAAGGACAATTATCTTCTTCCTTTGAATACTAAATTTAAAATAAAAGTTCATTTTAAATTCAGTCATTAAAGGATACACAGAATAAAATGATTTTTTTAAGTTAATATTCAGGAATAGAATTCCATAAATCAATTCCCTAAACAGAATTAGCTCTTTTGAATTATTTTAATTATCCTAATGGAAGATTAGAATAGGATTTGAATAAAACCAATATATTATATTTTCTATACCCACCAAAAAATGATCTAGTTACAGTGACAGTTTTTAGGATTCAATGTAAATTTCTATTAAATTTTAAAAAGAGGGGTCTTTTAAATCTGTTTAATTAATCAAATTTTAATGTATAATTAGTTCACTGTTAGAAGTAATGTGTCTTAAAAAATTTTAAAGGAGATGTAGTGTATGAAATTTATATGAGTTGTCCAAAAACTAAACTAGTTTTAAAATGTCTTACTAAAGTCAAAACTGTTCAGTTTAAAACTGTGAGTAACTAGAAAACAATATCCATCACTTAAAATTAACAGAAATTATAATCAAATTAAATATATACACAACATATGATATTTATGTATTTTTGAAATGTAAAATGTAGATGTTAAAATGAATTGAAATAACATTTGATAAAATTGTTTAAAAAAGAAAATAGAGGGGGCGCCTGGGTGGCTCAGTTGGTTGAGCAGCTGACTTCGGCTCAGGTCACGATCTCGCGGTCCGTGAGTTCGAGCCCTGCGTCTCGATTCTGCATCTGGATTCTGTGTCTCCCTCTCTCTGACCCTCCCCGTTCATGCTCTGTCTCTCTCTGTCTCAAAAATAAATAAACGTTAAAAAAAATTTTTTTAAAAAGAAAATAGAAATGAGCTTTGACTTCAAAATGTTGTACATTAAAGTAATATGTGTTTTATGTTATATATCCACATTCTAAACAATCTTTTTAAAATTAAATATATCTTTCCTCAATGACAAAATAAGTTAGACCATATCATAGTGTTGCATATCAGTAAGTTTTAAATAATGCTATCTTTATCTAGATTACAGTATTTATGCAATTGTATTGATATATCATTTTTTACCATAATTATTTTTTAAATGTTTATTTAGTTTGAGACAAAGAGAGTGAGCAAGCAGGAGAGAGGTGGGGGGAGAGAGAGAATTTCAAGCAGACTTCATGCTGTAAACACAGCCCGATGTGGGGCTCGAGCCCATGAACTGTGAGATCTTGACCTGAGCCAAAATCAAGAGTCAGATGCTTACCCCACAGAGCCACCCAGGTGCCCCTACCATAATTATTTTATGACATTGATAATATTTATCCTAGTGATAAAAAAAACATAGGTCTGAAAATATTAGCACACAGTAGATTACAACAAAACCAGTTTAATGCTGAAGACTTAATATCAGTGAGCATTACATTTTTCATGACTACAATATCTGATACATTATGAAAAAAAAAGACAAAATCAACAGATGAGGGGAAGATAAGCTCGCATTCCCCTCCCCTTTTCTAGATCTTTTCTTTGCTACTACAATATCTATCTATATCATAAGAAAGATATTACTCAGAAAAATATAATTGTGTTATCATTGTTATGGAAATACTATCCTCTTTTATGAAATCAATGTTTTTAAAAAAATAAGAGTGGAACTATTCATTAAAATATATATAAAACAGGTACTCTCAAACCTTTGAAACGAAAGGAAATACTATGGAAAATTATAGGTTATTTCCTAAAAAAAAACACAACAGAAGGTTACTTCCAGTCTTAGCTATGTCAGAATAAATTATACTGTACTAACCTCATTTCAAACAACTATAAAATAATAAAATATACAAAGCACTCCTTTTTAGATGTTGTACGACACAGAGTCCAGAACTATGATCCTTGGGGGAAGTGTAACATGTAGAGTGAGTTTCAAAATCACCCTGGCTTTGTTCCAGAGCTTTTTTTTTTTTTTTTTAATTAGTAAAACAATTTTTCTTTCTCACTGAGGAGCATTTCATGACATCTGAACACATCTTTGATAATATTCAATGGATGGTTTTACTATGTTTTTTGAATTAGTTTTACTGAGGAATAATTGACAAATTGTATTTAAGTATGCAATGTTATTTATCATTTGACACACATATACACTGTGAAATGATTACCAAGATCAAGATAATTAATATGTCCATCATTTTATACAATTAACTCTTTTGTGTGTGGGTGTTGTGAGAGATACTTAAGATCTACTCTCAGCAGTTTTCAATTATTAACATACAAAAATACAGTATTATTAACTATAATCATTATGCTGTACATTCGATTCTCAGAACTTAGTCATCTTATAACTGAAAGTTTGTATTCTCTGACCTGAATCTTCCCATTCCCACCCGCAAGCCTCTGGCAACCACCATTCTATTCTGTTTCTATGAAATCAGCTTTATTCCTCCTTCCTCCCTCCTTCTCTCCCTCTTTCTTGTTTCTTTCCTTCTTTCTTTCTTTCTTTCTTTCTTTCTTTCTTTCTTTCTTTCTTTCAGATTCCATGTATAAATGATACCATACCATATAGTATTTGTCTATCTCTGTCTGACTTTTTTCACTTAGCATCATGTCCTCCAGTTTTCATCTATATTGTAGTAAATGGCCTGCAGAACTAGGTGGTAGAACCTGGGGAGATCATGGTTGTTTCAATGAGCAAGGTGGGAATAAATAGAAGTAGTGAAAAAAGATAGTAGTTATAGAGAGAAGGAACCCCAAATTCTGTCTTTGCCAAATCCTAAACTAGCCATGGGAAGGGAGAAAATCTGAATAGCATGGAAAGGAACGGCTTGGGAAAGCTGTACACTAAACCATAATTCTGGATGTCACACATTACTAGGTGACATAAGAGTTCCAAAAAACAGAGTGGAGAGATTGCACTGAGCACACTGGGCATTCAATTAGGACACCAGAAAGAATGCATCTTAGGAGTAGCACCCTGAAGTCAGACCTATCCTGAGAAAACATTGGGGAAAAAAGTCACAAAAGGATCAAGATGATCCACCTACTTGCTAAGATGAAAGTTGACCTTCTTTACAGGAAAATATCAATGTAAACTCTCAACAATATAACATCCATAGTAGCCAACATGCAATTATTAGACATGAGAAGGAGCAAGAGAACATGACCTCAAAAAAAAAAAAAAGGCAGTAATAGTTCTAGAGATGATAGATACATGGAAATGAACAAACAAGGAGTTTATACATTTGGGGTCAAAAAAGTAATTGTGTTTTTTTTTCCCTTGTTTTTTTTTCCAAAATAAAAATCTCCTCAGTTATAAGTTCAAAAAACTTTAAGCAAAGTAAACAAAGAAACTACACATAAGAATGTCACAGTTAAATTTTGTAAAATAAATAAATAAGTGGGGAGGGGGAGAGAGAGAAAATCTTCGAAGAAAATTTATATATATATATATATATATATACAAATATATATATTTACATATATATACACCTCAGATATATATATATTTATACATATATATATATATATATACCTCTGATAATAGCTAGAACTTGAAATGAAATACCATATATATGTATATATGGTATATATATATATATATACATGTATATGTATATATATAAATATATATATTACCTAAAGGGAAATAAATACAACTGACTTCTGATCAGGAAAAAATGCAATTGGGAAGCCAAAGGAACAACGTTTTTAAAATGTTGAATGAAAAACCTGTCCCGTTAGAATTCCGTGTCCAATAAAAATACCCTGTAAAATTATGGCAACATAAAAATTATTCATATACCCAAAAGCTAAGGGAATCTGCCACCAGAAGATATGCACTAAGAAATGTTAATTGAAATTCTTTGGGATGAAGAAATGTGAATCTAGATAAAACTTGTGATGGTTAATTTCATTGTCAACTTGACAAGGCTGTGATGCCCCGCTGGTTGACTGAATACTAGTCTGGATGTTGTGAGGGTATTTTGTAGATGTTATTAACATTTATAATCAGTTGACTTTAAGTAAAGCAGATTACCCTCCATTAGGTGGATGAGCCTCATTCAACCACCTAAAGGCTTTAGGAGCAAAAACTGAGTTTTCCCAAAGATGGTTACCTGTCTCAAGACTGATCCATAAGTATCCTTCCTGAGCTTCTACCTTGCTTGCCTGTCCTGCAGATTTCAGACTTTGCCAACCCCACAGTCATGTGAGCTAATTCTTTAAAAATCTCTCTATGTGTCCTTATACACATATGTATCTCAATAAGATATCTATATCATATTGAATCTGTTTCTCTAGAAAACCTTGACTGATACAAAACTCTTATATACGTGAAAAAAATTCACAAAATGGTAAATATGTGGACAATTGTAAAAAAATCCTTTCTTTATATATTTTATTTTAAGTTTTTAAATATTTATTTACTTTTGAGAGAGAGAGCACATGCTGGGGAGGGACAGAGTGAGGAAGACACAGATTCCAAAGCAGGCTGCAGGCTCTGAGCTGTTAGTGCAGAGCCTGACGCAGGGCTTGAACCCATGAACCATGAGATCATGACCTAAATCGAAGTCAGGTGCTCAACTGACTGAGCCACCCAGGTGCCCGTCTTTATATATTTTAAAACATATGTAGTGTGACTAGTTCTATTTTAATTTCAGCCAAGTATGTTCCTAGAAGACTGACCTCACCTCAGATAATAGCTAGAACTTGAAACAAAATACCAGTAAAAAAATTATAACCTGAAGCCTTCAGAAAATAAATAAAAACAGATGGATTATAGAGACAACATACAATCAAGAAGTGGGAGTCATTATAGGATGAGTTCTTGCTTTTACTACATTTAGCTCAAGGGTTAAAATTGATTTTAAAAATGTGCAATGTTTGTGGTCTGAAGAACTGGAGGAAAGAGTTCCGGGCAAATAAAGCAAATTTAGAATGTGAGATGATTGTGAGATATCACCTCATACATATTAGGATGACTATTATCAGAAAAAACATGTGTTAGTGAGGGTGTAGAGAAAAAGGAAACCTTATGCACCATTAGTAGAAATGTAAATTGATGCAGTCATTGTGGAAAGCATGAAGATTTCTCAAAAGATTAAAAATGGAGGGGCATTTGCTTGGCTCAGTTGGTTGAGCATCTGACTTCCACTTGGGTCATGAGTCTCGAGGTTCATGATTTTAAGCCCCACATCAGTCTTCCTGCTGTCAGTGCAGAGCCCTCTTTGGATCTTTTGCCCCCCGCCCCCCTCTGCCCCTGGCCCACTTGGGCTCTCTCAAAAATAAATAAGCATTAAAAAGTTAAAAATAGAACCACCATATGATCTAGAAATCCTACTTCTGGGAATTTACCCAGAGGAAATATAATCTGGAACTTCAAGAGATATGTACACTCCCATGTTCACTGCATTGTATACAATAGCCAAGATATGAGAACAACCTGTATCTGTCATTGGATAAAGAAGATGTAGTATATATGCAATGGAATATTATTCAGCCATGAAAAAGAAAGAAATCCTGTGACAATATAGATGATCCTAGAGAACATATGCTATGTGGAGAAAGGCAAAGAAAGGCAAATACTGTATGATCTTACTTATATGTGGAATCTATAAATATTGACTTATAGAACCAAAGAGTAAAACAGTGGTTGCCAGGGGTTGATTGGGGGTTGAGTGGGGGAAATGGGGAAATATTGGTCAGAGGATATAAACTTTCAGTTATTCAATGAATAAGTTCCAGGGATCTCAGGTACAGCCTAGTGAATACAGTTAATAATATTGTATTGTATACTTGAAATTTGCAAAGAGAATATATATAAATCCTGTGTTCCCAAGGACAACAACAGCAAAATGGTAACTTTGAAATGATAGATGTGTTAATAAACTTGATTGTGGTGATCATTTCGTAATGTTTATGTGTATTAAATCATCATGTTGTACACCTTAAATATAAAATTTATATTTGTCAATTGTACCTCAATAAAGCTGTTGAGGTGGGGAGAATGCAGGATGATCCAAGTGAAGAGAGTGTCAGAGAAAGGGAATCACAAATTTTTGTGTAAATTCTGTAATTCTCTGTTCAATTACAAAACATGACTATGTGAGACTGAAGCAAAGCAAAGGGGATAAAACTGACTGAGATTTAACTATTGGGACTTTATCAAAATCAAAAGCTTCTGCACAGCAAAGGAAACAATCAACAAAATGAAAAGGCAACCTACCGAATGGAAGAAGATATTTCAAAATACATATTTGATAAAGTGTTGGTATCCAAAATATATAAAGAACTTGAACAACTCAACACCCAAAAAACAAGTATTCCAGTTAAAAAATATGCAGAAGACATGAGTAGACATTTTTCCAAAGAAGACATACAGAGGGCCCCCAGGCACAGGGAAAGATCCTCAACATCACTGATCATCAGGGAAACTATGAATCAAAACTACAGTGAGACATCACCTCACACCTGTCAGAATGGCTAAAATCAACAACAGAAGAAACAACCGGTGTTGGTGAGGATGTGGAGAAAGGGAAACCTTCCTGCAGACTGGTACAGTCACTCTGAGAAACAGTATGGAGTTTCCTCAAAAAGTTAGAAATAGAACTACCCTACAATCCAGCAATGGCACTAAGTATCTACACAAAGGATACAAAAATACTAAATGAAAGGGAT